>NW_027279674.1:0-89422 GCF_046629955.1 Centroberyx affinis
TATATATATATATATATATATATATATATATATTATATATATATATATATATATATATATATATATATATATATATATATATATATATATATATATATATATATATATATATATATATATATATTATATATATATATATATATATATATATATATATATATATATATATAATATATATATATATATATATATATATATATATATATATATATATATATATATATATATATATATATATATATATATATATATATATATATATATATATATATATATATATATCCTGGGAAATGGCATTAAAGGAGTACACTGAAGTTAATAGGACCACCAAACACACAGTTCCATCCCAGCCTTCTCCCAAACGACTGAAGTTTGTACTGTGGGTCCAATTCCAAAAATCCAATATTTACCTTATCGTCTCTTGTATTTTCATTGTCAGTGAGGAACATATTGGACTTTTTGGACACACAGTGCAATCGTTGGGCTACAAAACACTTGGATTCTGCTGTTTGGAGAAATTTGATGGACATTTTGTGATTTTTTTTGGAGCTATAAAACGATGGCTCCGTTCATTTCTATAACTCGCTGTGGTGGTCCTACAAACTTCAGTGGAGTTTCAACTGACATGGGGGTGAGTAGAGAATGACTGTTTTTATTTTTATTTTGGGTGAACTATTCCTTTAACTTTGCTTTGGCTGTACTTTTCCACACCCACCAAAAGGAGGTTCAGGAGTTCTTTGGTAAGAGCAGTGCTTCTATATAAAACTGTAATGACATAAAAAAAAAAAAGTGCCATTATAGTTTTATGATTTGTTCAAATCAGAACAAATCAGAAAAATGAACACAAAACAATTTGAACGTGGTGCTATAGAAAACATTTCTAAAAGGGTTCTTTATAGCAGCGGTTCTCAACGTGGGGTCCGGGGACCACCGGGGGTCCTTGAGGGGGCTCCAAGGGGTCCCCCGCAAATTGATGAATTGTTAGACTTCACCATTGTTTCATTTCCAAGAGGTGAACACAATTAGAGAATGTAGAAGAATGATTGTTTTGATCATATTTTATCTGTTATCTCTCTACCTACAATACAGATAGTCATGGAATTCATGAAACAAAATTTCAAAATTTTCACAAAATCATATCTAACAATAAAAATATTCTCAGATTTGGGTCCAAGAGACAAAATCTCATCAAATGATATGAAAAAGGTTGAGAATCACTGCTTTATAGCATCAGAAATGGTTCTGCTGGTACAATCCTACTGAGCCCTTTTTGTTTAGAGTGCACACAGGAATGAGAGAATTGCACCCAAAGGCATCATGGGCGTCAGCAGGGTAAGGCAAGCTGTGGAGTCCAAATTTGATGCTATGAAAATGGCACAATGCCACAGCTGAACCGACATATCATAATAAAACAGAGAAAAGAGAGGAAAAAAGAAATATAAAACACAGCATAAACATGCTAATAATAAAACAAAGCATATAGTTAGAATCTGTGGTGGTCTACTCATTAGTGAGTTTATAGTGACCTTATGTATTTATCTCCTTTGGTATCACTATAATATTCCTATAATATTCTCATAATATAAGGACTTGTGATTTTGCTGTGATAATTACATAGCATCCTGCTGAAATGTGTTATAGGATCACTATAGTGTTCCTTCATAAGGGTAAAATGCATGGCGGACTGGGTGTTATTGCATAAGTGCTTACATCACCAGCCTCTCTGCCCCTCGGCCATACTTCATGTTATGGAGTCAGAGCGCAGCACACGGTCAGTCTGCCCTGCTCTCCAGCCTCAGACCGGGAAAAACAAAGAGCTTTCTTTCTTTCTTTCTTTCTTTCTTTCTTTCTCTTATTCTTCAAGACCCTTGTGAAAAAGAACTATACATTTGGGAAGGATGCTATAGAAATACAGAATATAGAATAGAATAGAATAGAAACTTTATTGTCCATGAATGTGGAAATTAGCAGTCAAGTTAAAAACAGACAAAATACATTAAGTACATAAAATATTCACAAGATAATATCATACATCATCATTTCTTTCTTTCTTTTTCTTTCTTTCTTTCTTTCTTTCTTTCTTTCTCTTATTCTTCAAGACCCTTGTGAAAAAGAACTATACATTTGGGAAGGATGCTATAGAAATACAGAATATAGAATAGAATAGAAACTTTATTGTCCATGAATGTGGAAATTAGCAGTCAAGTTAAAAACAGACAAAATACATTAAGTACATAAAACATTCACAAGATAATATCATACATCATCATTTCTTTCTTTCTTTTTCTTTCTTTCTTTCTTTCTTTCTTTCTTTCTTTCTTTCTTTCTTTCTCTCCTTCTTCAAGACCCTTAAGAAAAGAACATTTTAGAAGGATACGCTATAGAATAGAAAAGAATAGAAACATTATTGTCCATGAATGTGGAAATTTGTCTCTGGTCTCACAGCAGAGACAAATGGGGGGGGGGCGGGTGGCGGGGGACCGGCTGAAAAGAAGAAGAGGAAAGCGCTACACAAACAAACAGAGATGCATGGGGGGGGGGATATATGGTGCGCTGTTCTCCTCAGGGGGGCGAGGCTCGGGTGGCTGCTGTGAAATGGCGTGGGGTGAGCGGGGGACCGGCTGAAAAGAAGAAGAAGAAGAAGAGGAAAGCGCTACACAAACACACCAGCCCATTAGACATAGAAACGAAGCATTATTGTCCATGAATGTGGAAATTTGTCTCTGGTCTCACAGCAGTCAAGTTAAAAAAACAGACTAAATGCATTAAGTACATAAAACATACAGCAATATCAGACATAACTCACAGTATCCTATGTGTGCAAATTAGAGGGTAAACTGGTAAACTCAGTGACTTACTGTAAGAAATGGCATTTGGAATGAAGGACCAAAGGAAGGCGTTTTCTAAATGTCACAGTCCCTATAGAATTATTATGATTCTAGCAGTATTCTAACGATACCATAGGAGATTAAAAAATAAACACCGTAAAGTATAATAAGGCAACTTTAAGTACCACAGAATATTATTGTGATACCATAGGAGATTAAAAAAAAAAATAGCATACCTTAAAATATACTGTATAAATATCACAACAAAACTATGAGTTCCAAGAGGGATATCATTACAGTCATACCATAACAAAAAAAAAAACCATACAGTATGATAAGGTCAGTATAAACTCACTATTGAGTAGCACAGACACACTACAAGTCACTATAGGAATATTAAGCTAGTGATTTTTCGTTAGGGGACGAAGAATAATTTTGTCAACTATTTTAATTGTATGGAATGTATTGGAAAAGATTCCCTTGGGAGCAGCAACAAGAAAACAACTCATGACAAAATACCAAAATATTGGCATGGCAAACGCACGGCATTATGGGGGCTGAGTTCAATCTTTCTGCTAAAACATGGCAAATTGGATTAGTTTCACATTTGGAGCACATTCGGTGCCCCAGTGAGACTAAATCATCCAATTCTCAAAGGCAATTATAAAACTCTCTCTTTAGCATTTGCTGGGCTCTGGACTGAGGCAATTTCAATTTGCTGATGGACAGAGGCATGCTGGGTAGGTGGGAGCAGAGTGAGCTAAATGGAACTTGTAAAACAGGCCAAATGGACAATGTGGATATTGATCTCAAAAACTCTCCTATACAATCTGTGTTGACCAGAGATTGTATAGGAAATGAACCAAATCTTTAACACTCCAATTAACTACAAAACAGAAGCGGTCTAGTTGTAAACCAAGACGGTGACGGCAGGATTTCCCTTTTCCCCCATGGCTTGATGTCCTCAGGTCTTCCCATCCCATAGTGCATTGCATGTCAATAGAACATCATCAAGGAAGTAGCTAGGAGCAAGTTAGATACATAGTTTAATATTAATCATTGGCTCTGTGGCAGGTATTTTCATCAAAGGTCAATCAATAGTCTAGCACTCTTGCTACTGAGTAAAAAAAAATGCAATTAAGCCACACTGAGTTATCTAGGTCAGTGGTTTTCAATCCTGGTCCTCAGGATTGACCAGAGTTCATTCTTTGCCATTCAAGTTTGGCACTTAGCTTAAAAAATCTGTGGTTCTTTGGCTCCGCCCACTGAGGTCTAACTCAACCAATGATATTATTTTTGCCTCCAGAGCAGCTCTGCCTCCGAGAAATGTTTGCATAATTGAAACTCCAGTGTGCATTAATATTGCTTGTTCAGATCCTCATTAGCTGTAACAAAGGCAGCAGCTATTCTGTCTGCTCCTGCATGGCCATACATGTGCTTACTGTCATTACAGTGAAATTCACATTTACATTTTAAGCATCTTGCTGACACTCTCTTCTAGAGTGACTTACAATGTAGAATAAGCTTCAACAGTATACAGTAAGCTTCAATTCTTAGATCACCCAAAATTTCAAGCAAATAAAATAAAGGAGTTCAAAGGTCAGGACATTAGTGCCCTATGGCCACAGAACAGTGGTGGAATGTAACTAAGTACATTTACTCAAGTACTGTACTTAAGTACAATTTAGAGGTACTTGTACTTTACTTGAGTATTTCCATTTCATGCTACTTTATACTTCTACTCCACTACAGTTCAGAGGGAAATATTGTACTTTTTATTTTTTACTCCACTACATTTATTTGACAGCTTTAGTTACTAGTTACTTTGCAGATTTAGATTATTAATACAAATTATAAATCAACTATTAAATTATGATATATTTTTATAGGTTAAGCTACCCAGCAGTATATAAAGTAATTAAAATTAGCTCCACCTTTACCAGCTGCAACATTAAAGTGATGAACACATTAATACACCAATAATTATAGTCCAATAACATGATATATATGATTCTGAAATGGGCCATTCTGCATAATGACTACTTTTACTTTTGCTACTTTAAGTACATTTTGATGCTAATACTTTTGTACTTTGATTTAAGTAAGATTTTGAATGCAGGACTTTTACTTGTAACAAAGTATTTTTACACTGTGGTATTGCTACTTTTACTTAAGTCAAAGATCTGAATACTTCTTCCACTACTGCCACAGAACAATCATGTAAGCTCAAGGACTAGAAAAAGAAACAGAGCAAAGGAGCAAATTCCTGCTATGAAAGCATCACTTGATGCTGAGGCCCATAAGGATATATGGTGCACTGTTCTCCGCAGGGGGGGGGGCGAGGCTAGGGTGGCTGCTGTGAAATGGCATGGGGGGAGCGGGGGGAGTGGGGGGACCGGCTGAAAAGAAGAAGAGGAGGAAAGCGCTACACAAACACACCAGCCCATTAGACAAGATACTAAGTCATTCCTCGATACACGGGGACTCAACCCTGGGGGGATTTTCACATGGGATGTTCAGAGCTGTCCGCTTATCGCTACACTAAACTGGCCTCAAAGGCACTTCTATCACCGCCGTTTAATCTCGTGTGAAAGGAATACGAAGGGATGGAGATAGTGTGTGTGCGTGTGTGTGTGCGTGTGCCATGCCGTAACCAAACCCCTTAATATTATCCCTGAAATGTCCTTAATTTTTCATTACATAAAGATTCATTATCCATTAAAAATAGCATAGCTTTAAAAAAGTACGGTTAGTGTCATGGGTTTTTAAGGGATTTATTCATGGGTTGGTTCATGGAGACACTAGAAATTAAGGGATTTTTTTATGCCTTTTGTGCAGGTTTACTGAGTTATTAATGGAAAGTTCCTGTCTCCCTGAATTTTACATTAAATTAGAAAGTAAGCAGTCAAACTTTAACGGGTGTTTAAGGTGGTTTTGATGCGGTCTCCTCCATTCATAACTCCCTTAACTCATTTTAAGGGGATTTTGTATGAATTCATGTAAATGTAAGCGCATTGCTGGTTCGTAGAGTACTGTATGCAACACCTCAAGCGATGGGGGATGGGCGTATATAGAGACAGTGCATAAAATAGGCCACGCCCATCGTGGGGGAAACCGCTGCACCGCTTTCCATTCACCTTGTGTGACTGAATGTACATCATTGTCATCATTCCCCAAATTAAACATGCCTAAAAGCTGTTGTGTGGTGGGCTTCACAGCCAACAAACTTAAAAACCGTGAATTACAGTTTTTTGTGCTCCTGAGGAAAAACAAGGAGCCGTTAAGAAGAAAAATGTGGATCCAGGTCGTAAGGAGAGCGGCTCTGACAGTGGCTCATGGTAGAAGAGGGGGGAAACTTTGGGACCCCGAGAGTAAATACATTTATAATGTGGCCAGTATTTTGTCACTGGTCAGTAACTTACCAGTAATTATCTAGTTATATTCTTGTAAGATAACCTGTATGTTAAAATGTGTTTAAAAGCTACCATGCTGTTCTAACGTTAGGCTGCTACTAAGCTAACATTACTGAGCCAGTTCCTCTCTATAAAACAGATGAGTTGTGTTCATTTGGGTCTCAGGATAGTTTGCTCTGTATTGACTGTCAGTCCAGGGTGCAAAAGTAATGAGAAATCTCACTGACTTGTTAGCTAACATAAGATAGTTAACTTAGCAACTATACACTTTAATAACCAATGTCACATCAGCGTCGCGCATGTAGTCTGAAGCTGTATTTAAGATTTTTAAATATGAAGTGAAATTATTCAAAGTCAACTTATTATCTTACCTGGTGATTAAATTAAGTAGTGGTAAATGTCAAAGTATTTCACTTCAGGCACTGTGTGGGATCATTTATCCAGCTTTATTGAAAAAGGACATTGGTGGAGGCCAATTAAGTTCATTTTTTCAGTGTACCTTCTCCTCTCTGTTGGAGGCAGTGTGCTGAAATAATTCTTTGACAGACTTGTCTACTCGAAAACAGGAAAAACCTTGTCAGGCTGTGTTTTCCCCCACGGTGGGCGTGGCTTTCGAAGTATGACGCGCTCTGCAGTGTGTCTATACAGAAAGTGAGTCCGGAACTGCGTTTAAAACAAACACATGCCCACACACACACAGTATATGATAATTAGTCTGGGGTGAATATTCAATAGTCCTCCTAGCTAATTTATGGCCAGAGATAATGTGTGGCTTTCATCTGAAAACTACAAAAAAAGGGACATTTAGCTTTTAAGGAAAGGACACTGTGCATTTGCTTGACTACAATTATCATAATGTAATTGTCACTTTCCAGCGAAGAACTGCCTTCCCCATTGTGTGCCTGTCCTTTCTTTTGTGCTGCACAGCAACAATGAGGTTGGTGGCTGCAATCAAGGATATCCTAAAGGCCAGTATGATAATTAAGGCTCACTGCTGATTAAGGGAGATCTGTGAGGACGAGCTGGCGCTCTCTGTTTGACCTCAGCATGATGGCGGCGAGGCAGGAAGTGCGTTCGTGCAGCTTGATCTCAGAGATGATTCGCCGAGCTTGATTAATTTTTAAGAACAGATGTGATTAAACGTCCATCTAAAAGATTTTTACTCAGAGAGACGTTGCATACGCACACACACACACACACACACACACACACACGCACGCACAATGATCAAGGCCAAGTACAGAGGTTTAATGACTATTGATTATGGGTGAGTTGTTGGATTGATGCAGATGAAAGATGGCATTTTACAACCCAGAAAGAACCGGCCTATCAGAGCTGCCTACTTCCCAGAGGTGGGGACTCAAGTCACATGACTTGGACTCGAGTCACAGTTTTAATTGCTTGAGACTTGACTTGATGCATGAAGGAATACTTGACTAGACTTGGATTCTGGTGACTTGGGACTTGACTTTGACTTGTACTTTGATGACTTAAAAAGGTTTCTAAAGTCTTGAAAAAATATCACAGAAATCAAACTCATGATGCTCTTACCAAGTTTTTATCCTATTAAAACCATATTGAATTGAAAAGTCCTAGATATTTAGTTTTCTTTAAGATATTAAATTGATACTGGACTCTTGATTTGTTCTGACTTGACTTGCTTGAGACTTGACATTAATGACATGGACTTGACTTGGGACTCGAGCAGAGTTGACTTGGTCACACTACTACTACCTATTACTATTTACAGTAAGATATGTAATCAATATTTATGCCAATGAGTAAAAAAAAAGACTAGAATAGACTGTAATGTGGACCTAGAGTTCAGATACCGAAATGTATTGTGTTTTAGATGGTTGAAAAGTCAGTAACAAATATGACCTATCAAATCACATGAAAATTATGACTTTGTTTGGGAATCAAAAAGCGAGAAAAGTTACATTGTTGTAGTTTCTCCCTCTTGGAATAGCTCCGAATTGATTTCACGTCCTCTGATAACCCCAAAACATGATACCCGATGTGATTCCCCCTCTCACTTGGGGCAGAATGAGAAAAGAAACAGCCCACTAGGCATTTCATCAATACTGCATCCACTTCTGGCAGGATGTGCTGTTTTTGAGCTCCTCTCCATATTGATTCAACCTCCCACATACATACAGTGTTTTTACATACAGTGTTTGTTCGACCAGCAGTGAGGGTGAGGAGTGTTTCAAGTGTATTCTCTGATCTCGTAAAACACACATCATATGGACACAGTGGAGAAACTGAAGTGGGGTTGAAAGATGCAGATGAGGTCAAATGTGCATGACACCTCTGATAGTGATTTGGTTCAATGTGCACCGATACTAGATGCACGCCTGAGGGAATCCTGTGCTAAAGGGACTTCAGGATTAAACTCTCTACTTCTTTTTTTGCAGTATGGACTCAATGGGTAGCAGCCAATGGATTATTCACATTGCTGGTGGAGTGAGTGAGATAGAGACATCAACAGAATATTGTACCAAACAGCGTGAACCAATTTGAGGCTAATAAGCACAGCGCATACCCAGGCTGGAAACGTCGGCCTGTCTGTCGGTCTGAGATCCAGTTCGATGTTGAAAAGGCAAGCTATCCTAGATATGGTTTTTGGCATCAGTATGTTAACAGACTGGTGAGAGCGACAGAAAGGGAGATAGGGAAGGTTATGCTCTGGAGAATAAATGATAGGCAGAGGAGAAACAGTAGTAGGTAGAGAGGTGGGTATCATCAAAACTTCTCTTTTTTTTTGTTTTTGCTCATTTTAATTTCTTTTTTTTTGCAAATAATACAGTAAGACAGCACAGTAATGTACAAAACAACATCAGTACATCATTTTTTATGCATATGTTTACATACAGAGGGGTAGAACAGGACACTATATAACAAGACAAGACAGGACATGAAGGAAGAAGACAAACAAGACCAAATAGACAAAGATAGCAATGGATTCCTTCATGGTTAACAAGTTGAGCCAGTGGTTTGTAGATAGTCTTTTCCTGTCTTTCCAATTCAGTAATATGTGTGTATTGTGTGTATTCTTGTCTTTTTGGCAATGGTAAACGATATTAATATGAAGGCTTTGAGATGTTTGGGAGTGTCACCCAGTAATGCAGTGCTGGGGCATAAGGGGATGCCGTGGCAGAGGATCTCAGATAGTTTGCCCATGAGCCCCGACCAGAACCTTTGGATATATGGGGAGCAATGACTGATGACTGATATTATTTGGTCAGTGTGATAAATGATTAGGTCACCAAACTACTGTGACTAGTGTGATTTTTTTTTGGGATATCGCTTCCTATTAGATTTCTTAATTTAATTTTGCTCTTCTATTATAGTCGTAAAGCTACAACCACAGAACTTAGAACGGTCATTCCCATTCAAATCTATGTTCCAGGATGGTTGGAGCGGCGGCCATTTTTATGTGAACCACTGGGCTAGCTTCCGTATAAAATGACTTATTGCAATTTCCTGAGAGGAGAATTTTTGCAGCAAGAACCAAAGCAGTTTCTCTGTCTCCTTGCTGCCATGGATTGCTAACATGCTAATGTTGACTAGAAGAGCTAGCGAGAGAAGTACAGTCTTTGCTAGCCTTGTCGCTAATGTTAGCTTTCAGTTGAGTTTTGACAGTTTGCTAACAGACACATCTGCACCGTTCTCAAGCAAGTGTGACAGACTTTATGGCCTTAATTCCCAGACTTGCAGGGACTTTCTTTTTTAACTTTATTGTAATTGTTATGTTGTTGACCTGCCCGGGGACTACAGATGTAAATTAGCCTCTTGGCTAACTCTGACACATTTACATTGAAGTGTGAACTAAAATGTTGATTGCGTGTAGGCTACTGTCCCTGCCAAATAAATATTAAAATAAATAAAATAAATACTTGCTTTTTATCTGGGGAGAGATGACAGAGTCCCATAATCTTTTCAAGAGGCACAACATTCTCAGTTGTCTTCTACTGTTGGCCACTGGGAGCCGCCCAATATCACCACAGTCTTCTACTGGTGGCCACTGAGCAGCTCCAGTGGAGCAGTTGGGGGTTCAGTGCCTTGCTCAAGGGCACTTTGACAGCAGATGTTGGAGGAAAGAGTGTTACTGAATTGCGATCCCCACCCACATTTTCTCAGCCAGTCCAGGGATTCAAACTGGCAACCTGTTGGTCACAAGCCTGCTTCTCTTACCTCTATGCTACCATACCCTACAAATTTGGGCTCACTCAGAGTAATAATCCATTACCTCTGACTGGTATAACACAACAGTGATTCAATCTACAATGAGTTCATGAAAGCTTTTACCGTGTCGGGTCTTTCCCGGGAAAAATCTTGTGACTCACAGGAAGTGATACGTTTCTGGTTAGTTTGGAATAAATAGAAGAAGAACTGGGTAGTTACAAAAACAAATATCTTGCGGATTTCTACTTTAAGCTGAAAGTGTGGTGAGTACCATACCTTGCCATACCCTAAAGATGCCCATGTCACCACCCATTCACCTCCCTGGTCTGAGGCACTGATGTCACACAAACCGGTGACTCAGCAATCAGGATAATGATCGGTGGCAGCGGGTCCCAGTTCCCAGCATTCCCACAGCATGAGCAGTGTCCACTTTACCCAAACAAGTCTGGGAAGCTACTCTGATGAAGTCTGACTAAAGACCAGCGTGTGTTGTTGACACTTATTGTTTTTTTTTTGTTAGAAACATTTAATAAGTGGCAGCTGCTGTAAAGCTCATCCTGAGCTCCCCTTATCCCATTTAATAACTGTTGGGAGTAGTATGTTCTGATGAAGCAGCAGAACATCAGAACATACTAAAAGGACAGCAGTAAAGCACTAATGGTACCAGGTCCCTCTTTTAAAAACGTAAGTCCATGCTAGAGTGTTGGATTCTGTATTTTGAGCATGTCAGGAACTTTTATTCTTATCACATATGCTGGAGCATGTAAACACACATCTTATGCAACCACTTTATTTAGCAGTCATGTAAACACTTGCGGGGGAATCTTCAATCAGAGTGATTCCGTTCAGAATGAAAAAATATGCATATTTAAGATAAGATGAAAGATAAGATGAAACTATTGATCCCCATGGAGAAATTAGGCCGTCGCAGCGGCAAAAGCAATATGATTCAGTTGATAAGCACCTTGTCGAGACATTGTTATTCTTTGTGAAGCCAGCCATCGCAAAGATACTCTGATTAAGTTGAATTGGTTTCATTAGACAGGGTATAACAGGTATAACTCCAAGGCTTTCATATCCACCCACCAACACACACACACACACACACACAGAAACTCTCCGCATTGTAATACCTATTTGTGATGTTTTCTTTTAATTAGTGTTTATATTCTTTGTCTCTCTGCACAGCACCTTGTGGCCATCCTTTGTTGTTTAAAGGAACACATCATGAATACATTTGCCTGAACTTAATGAGGAGGTTGGCTTTGTTCAGACTGCAACACCTGCGCTGTGAAACAAGCAATCACGGGTAACGTTTGTTGATATTGTTTGATTCAAAATGTTTCGCGATATTTATAGCCAACATAATTTTGCTGTCATCGCACTTGGAAAATGAATAATAGCCAGTTTGCCGCGTACCATATCTACTTCCCTGATGGGTTTTCCTTGAGGGAGAAAACTGGATAAATTTGTGGCAAAATCAGGTATGGTGTGTGCGTACGTGTGTGTGTGTGTGTGCGTACGTGTGTGTGTGTGTGTGTGTTGGGAGAGAGAGAACGAGAAAAAAAACAACCCTCTTTCTCTTTACTCAGCATGAAGTTGGATAGAAAGTGATTTTGACCTCGCAGTTGGACACACACACACACAAGTAAGTACACTCCAGATTTAGCTTTTATAATTACTTCCACACATCCCATGGACACTCCTCAGTACCCCCCCCCCCCCACACACACACACACACACACACACTGAGTTGATTAACATTGACTCGGACCACCCCCTGATCTGTTAAGTCACTTTGGCTCACTTAACACCTGCTGTGTGATTTGATAAAAGCGCACAGGAGCAGAGTTGAGAGGCGAGCTGAACCCACAAAGAGTTGCCGTTTTTAATCAATTCCCAATTAAAAATTCCTTCCCGGCCGTAGGACCACTGTGTAATTGAGTAACAGCCTGAGAAAGTGAAGGCCTGAGAGGCGGGGCCTGTCCTTTGGGGTTTGTTCATTTCCATATAAATGGCCTGGTAAACGCACGCCTGATTTATCGGTGCGCGTTATTGGCCGAAAGGCGAAGACGCATAATGAATATCATCCTTTTTCACTTTGGAGTAGCGTTTTTTCTCGTTCTCCATCCGGGACAACCTTGTTTGAGACTGCTCTTTGAGAGGGAACACAGTGGAGATGGTTCATTTTCAATAACAGGCTCGTGCAGAACAGTTGCTCGTTACCCCCCCCCCCCCCCCCAGCAAACATCCTTTCAAAAGCCCTGAGTGGAAGAAACAAGAGAGAGTCAGAATGAGTACGATGCAGGAAATCAATTCTTGTGTGTATTATGTCATTTCCTCGAGAAAACCATCCGCTGAAATGAGTGTCACTACTAGCAGAGGAAGAACGCACGCTCTCATTTCCTGATCTCTACGCCCTACTTGAAGGTGTTTCGCTGAATGAAATGAAACAGAGCTGTGTGTTTTTCTCAGAATGCCGTTCAGTTATACCAGAATTCATATTGCATGCTGAGGAATGAAGCATCAGTGGGATTCGTTTTGAGTTCATCTATTTGGGTTCTCACTGGCTGACTCCGAATCACCAGTTCACTCTCAGTTCACTCTCAGTTCATCAAGCGACAACGCATCCGGCCAATAAACAGCCACACCTTTGCATTGGAAAGTAAACTGCATACCACACTGGCTGTCAAATAAAGTCAGATTTACTACATGGTATTGATCCACCCAGGTTTATTGGCTGTAACAGCTCCTGTCTCGTATGTTCGCAGAGACAAGACATCATTGCAACTGTCAAGGCAACAGCAGTGTATTTCACCATCCAAGGCTTTAAAGTAGACTTGTACATTTTAATATGGTGTTGCACTTATCACTTATTATCATTGGTATAGATACACATAGAGAGGCAGAGCATTACGCTGATGAAAAGTGTATAGTGTATGTTGTCCATAGTTTTCAGGACACATATTGTTGTATCTGGACAAAGCATTTTGTTGACATGTCAGTATCTTAGGAAGCTCTCACCTCTGAAAATTAACCAGGGATAAACCAAAAGAATTAGACATGTTGGATTGGCCAACAGAAATTCAGTAAGAGTAGATGATGCCGTTTTACACCAGCACTCAGGAATTTGGGGGAAATAACATAGATTGCAAAAATGTAATTACCCCCTCCAGTAAAACTAATCCAGTTAAGAGAAGTATACATTATACATGACTTCAGCTTGCTATACTTTTACATGGCTCCAGTGTCCCAGAGGTTTATGGGTATTATAGGTTCGTCTCACTGTGCCTGTAGGGTTTCACGTGAAGATAATGCTGAGCAAAGAAAGCTTTATTCATGCCTCCTGTTGGCCAAACAGGGCGGTGGTCAAGATCCATTAGCCTAAACTTTACTCTATAAAGACTTATAAACATGGGCGTCAACCGCCATACCGTAGCCCAGTGATTCTCAACCTTTTTCATATCAAGGACCCCTAATTTAGTACCCATTTGATGAGATTTTGTCTCTCGGACCCAAATCTGAGAATATTTTTATTGTCAGATATGATTTTGTCCAGAATTCCATGACTATTTGTATTTTAGGTAGAGAGATAACAGTGAAACTATGATCAAAATAGTCATTCTTCTACATTCTATAATTGCATTAACGTCTTGTAAATTAAATAATGGTGAAGTTTAACAATTCATCAATTTGCTGGGGACCCCCTGGAACTCTCTCAAGGACCCCTGGTGGTTCCCGGACCCCATGTTGAGAACCACTGCCTTAGCCTATGTGATTCAGATTTTGTTGTTGCAGTTTTTAGGATCAAGCAAAGAAATCTATTTGGAAGCCTTATCTTTAAAAAATTACCTCTTACCTGAGTTTTCAGGACCAATGTTCCCTCAAAGCTGCTAGTTTGGTGACCTACATCTAATAATTTATTGACCAAATAATAATATCTGGTCAGTCATCATCAGTCGCTTGATATAAGATGGTCTGAATGTTTTGTTGGCAAATTGTATCGATGCAGAGACGTTGCCACAATAGTTTAGTGAATTGATGCTCCTGCTTATAAAGACCCTGTCATTGTCACTTGCACATCTCCATCGCAAATGTATTAATACAGTCTTATGACACAGCTTCAGATATAATGCCCACAGATAATGTCATCTTTCCCCCCTGCTGCTTCCAAACATGTGATTTTAGGATTAGGCAACAAAAGGCCGTCAGCATGACAGCAGAGAGTGAAAACGCGGGGACAGGCTGCCCTGGATCTGTGTTGTTCTCTCTCTTCCTCCCCCCTTTCTTTCCTATAAGGAACATCCCCAGTTTGTTCCTCTAATCCTGCAGGGCGTTATTGTCTGCCTAGCACGGTGTGAAACAGGATAAGGCTGGCAGACAGCATCGGTTCCACTGAGCAGCAGGAGACGGAGAGAGAGTGAGAGAGAGAGAGAGAGAGAGAGAGAGAGACAGTGCTCTGTGAGTCAGGTTTGTACTCTTGACACTACTGAACAAAAGAACACCGACTTGTTTTTAGAGGGCGGATTTAACGCACCTGATGGCGGCCATATTGGAGGTCCTCAACTCTTTGACAACTTCCAACTCTGTGAACTCTGTGAATGGCTGATTGCGTATCTAAACTTGTAGGACTTGGCCACCTCAACGGAATTAAAGAGACTTTCTTCATTTCTGTGCTGTTTTTTAGTTAGAAGTGATCATTTTGCCACTTATACAGCTTATCGATTCTGTGTTTGTCAGCTTGTTAGCTACCAAATCATAGTATCTGGTTAGCTAACCATCAGTGGCTACGTTTACAAGCTAATTCCAGTCAAGGTCAAGTTAAGCCCTTTACGCAAATCTTTCCTGTGATACACCTTTTTCACAAACATGGCTGACATAGGCTACTTCCGAAGATCGGTTCTCAACATTGTCAACAATGTTAAAAAGCCAACTTTCTGTGGCCTCCGTCTCTGTCTGCGATCACTGATTTAGTCTTTCAACATAACGTATAACACAGTACAGGTGTTGTCATGACATACATTTCTGTTTCTGTTGTCAGAAAACTGCAAGACTATAAAAAAGTGATTTTATCAAGGTTTACAAAGTGCTAACAGCACAGGAATTACCGTTAGCCTTGGTTAGCCAGTTAGCATTTTGTGATCGATCAGAACGCTTTTTTATAGTTGTGCAGTTGTCTAACGACAGATAAAGACATGTCAATGACAACACGTGGATTGGGGCACCCCAGTGGCTCAACTGATAATGTGTACCATTAAGTCTAAGTCCTTATCGCAGTGGTACAGGTTTGAATCCAGCCCATGCCCTTTGCTGCATGTCATCCCCTCTCTCTCTGCCTTGTCTTTCCTGTCTCCCTCCACTGTAACTATCCAAATAAAGCAGAAATGCCATGTTTTCTGGGTACATTTTGCCAAAAATGCTGAGTTTGCGGCAAGCAGCCACAACTGTGGATAAGTTTTAAAGCCAATGCAGGAGTGGTGACAGAGACAGACTCTCTATTGGCCTATACTGGCTGGCTCCAGAATAACTTAGAAACCCCACCCACCTCAATATAAGTCAAAGTGACCACAACCCAACTTCTCACTGAAAATATAAAGTCATACATTTTCTCCACAAGAAGTTATGGTCTCAGTAGCTAATTTCAGCTAATGTCCCCTATGGTGATTTTTTAAAAATAACTGTGCCATTAAGAGGATATGACAGGGTGCTGTGATTGACATAGGCATAGCTGATTGGGTTAGGTTTAGGTTTAGGGTTAGTGTATCGGGTATCAAATGACCATGCATCTGCGTTTAACTGTACTAAGAGACCTTCAAAGCATTCTGCTCTTCAGTTAGCCTTCAATAGTTGGCCTGCTAACTCAAATTAGCAAGCTATAATCAAAGAAATATGCACCCGGGCGCCCCGGTGGCTCACCGAGGAGAGCGCGTACCACGTAAGGCTCAGTCCTTCCCGCAGCAACCCGGGTTCGAATCCGGCCCGCAGTCATTTGCTGCATGTCCTCCCCTCTCTCTCTCCCATACCTTCCTGTCTCTCTCTCACACTATGTCTCTATAAAGCATAAAATGCCTAAAAAAAAAAAATACATCTAAAGAAATATGCACCCTGCTCGTCAGTTAGCTAGCTAGATGATCAGCTAATTGCTAACGCTATCAGAGCAGGGAAATTGCTTGACAGCAAATGTAACATTAATGTAAAAATGACCAGACTGTTACGCCTGCATGGCTAGGCATGGCATGAATTAATGTTTTACATTTATATGGTAATAGTTAACTAGCGAAGTGGTTGAATAGGTTACAGTGTGGATTTCACCTACCAGGGCTAGACAGGATGGAAGAGTGTTGAACTCATAAAACCAACTTCTCTGTCAAGTGTGACATTTCCATAAGGTTAACTGACATTTCAATTTTAACAAACACAATCAACGTCAGCAAGTTTACAAATATCAGTGTTGAATCGTAACCTGACCTGTATTGTTTTATTTGTTTGGTTTTCAATTCACATGGATCAGGCTATGGCAGTCGGCAGATCCTTTTAATAGTTATCTGTTATCAGCAAGGCTACAATATTATTGTGATTATCTTTTTGGCACAATAGACCGTTTTCTTCCAGCGTTTTTAGACGGATTTAGGTAGTGAATCAGCATGACAGCCCGCCCAACTGTTGCTCGGGTTCGGGTATAATAACGACAAGGATGGTGGACTGGTGGAGGATGAACTGACTGGAACAGCAGCATATTAAGCCGGCTATAAAATGCTGTTTTGTGCTCTCAGGCTTATACCTGCATGTCCTCACGTTTCATTTGACCTAGTCGGTGTCTAAGCGAAAATTGTTTCTTTTCATCCAATCATCTACTTCTCTTTCATTTTTCAACAATACCAGTGGGCACAACAAGAAAAACCGTGGTGGCCCTTTGTACTTTTTCCTTCATTCTTTATGTCTATTTTCACAGGCATTGGTGTTGATGTCGGTTTTCTGTGTTCAATACATCTACACGGCATCCACCCATAATCGCTTTGCTGTTGTTTCCCTATCTTTTTTAACCACATGGACACAGCACTGTTAATATTTGAAAAAAAGGCGCATCGAAACATTGGACATTTCCCCCTCCCCTCTCACACCTCTCCCCCTCACTAATTGACTTGTTTGGAGTGTAGGCCATTTTGGGATGAAGATTTCAAGTGTGTCTGAGTGTGTGTGTAAGAGAGAAAGAGGAGAAAGATAGAGAGAGCATCCCATTACCCCTCAGCACCCAGAGGAGATGGATTTACCCCGCTGGCCTTGCTGCTGATAGCCTGGTAAATGTAAATCATTCCACTCTTACACTTATACACACACACACATATTCAGTCACACACACATTCATGCTTACCCACATGCATGCAGACTGCAGACTCGACTAAAGATACAACGAAAATGTATTTTCTGTCAAATTGTTCTCTCTCTTTTGTGAACATGCACACACACAAATGCACTGTGTGGCAGAGAGAGGGACGGGACAGTGGAAAAGAAGATTCCATATTCTTCACGGAGAAGTCAGACACACCCCCGAGTGAGCTGGTCGCATCATCACAGCTTGCGGCATT
Source organism: Centroberyx affinis (assembly GCF_046629955.1). Taxonomy (NCBI): domain Eukaryota; kingdom Metazoa; phylum Chordata; class Actinopteri; order Beryciformes; family Berycidae; genus Centroberyx; species Centroberyx affinis. Next base: position 18,016 of record NW_027279674.1, read on the forward strand.
TTGCAAAGAACACAACCTACCACTGTTTGATAATGATGACAATGATGATGATGCTGGTGATGATGACGATGATGAAGATGACACCGACACTCTCCAGGGAGCTTCAGACAGAGGACCAATTTGGGACTACTTTGCTAACTTGCATTTTGGGTAAATGGACAAGAAATAACATGTAGACCATGAATGGTATAAATTTGGTAGCTTATTTTATTTATACAAAAAAGAAAAAAAAAGACATGCACATAATTAAGTTTTCTTTAGTTTTTCCAATTTCAGTGTGTACTATTCTTTTTGTATTTCCAATAAGGTTATTATAATTTATGTTTCTTTCTATGTAGATCTTCCGTGTCCTGAGTGGTTCCCAGAGGAGTTACACTGTTCAGCATACAGTTGCTACACACTTTAAATTTGAGCTTTGAGAATTAAAATATGTGTATTACAAAGTGCAAAACAAGCTATGTGTCATTTTTTGTTTACCATACCTTCTCTTTAACTCATTCAGTTTGAGGAGTGCAGAATGCATTTGATGACCCCAGAATCTCTTCCACTATCTCTGCTATTTCGCTGAGTGGTTTAAAGTGGGGACCTCCACCTGTTGGATCAACAGAAACTCAGTTGAAAATAGTAAAGAATCCCTCATAAAGGCCTATTCATGATTAAAGTGTGTAGGCCTAATGGTGCAAGGTCTGTGACTTACCAATGACTTGGAGACTTTCTTTGTAAGTTGCTGTTAACCCTGCGAGTTGTGGCTAGAACGTTATACCATCTTTTCTCACATACGTTCATGGAACAATTAGTTTAGGAGAACGCAGCATTAACATCACTTGAAATGTCTTTCTTGTTATCGTTGCTGGTTAGTGTGCGGCCAAATTTTCTCCTATAATTTCCTCTATAATTCTATAAAAATTTCCTTTATAACATCTTTCCATTTTCAGACAGACTGTACAAGAAGCACAGTCTCTTCTTTTGAACAGTTACTTACAGGGCTTAAGCCTTGTTAAATCCATTCTTAGTTTGAGATGCTGAGCCATTTGATTTATGCTGATTTGACTTGATTTTTAGCTGTCAATCGATTTGGAGTGTGATTGGCAGAAATTAATGAGATTCATTAGCAAACCCAATAAGCAGCTGTCCCATTTTATTTTTTTAATATATATTTTAAATAATGTTTATTGAATTATTATTTCTGGTGTTGCAATGTTTAGTGGAAGTAAAACAGTAATTTTGAATACAATTTTGAATACAACATAAGTAGGCTAATCTACTAAAATATGGCAAATAGTAGTCTATTTGTAAGGGATAGGTCTAAGATATCACAACCGTTATATGTAAATATGTGAATAAATAATAATAAATATATAATAATAATATAATAATAAATAAATAATGTGTGAACAACGTAAATTACAGTGTGGTGTGATGTGGAGGCCCGCTATCGGCTGATTCAGTGCTTGAGAGAGGGCACTTTGGGGTGACATGATTGTAGTTCTTTTTACGGAACGTGGGTGTACCATAGGATAGAATAGAATAGAATAGAATAGAATAGAAAAACCTGATTGTGGATATTGGCTTTTCAAAATCAGTGACTTTTCAAAATCAGATCCTTTAAAAGATCCTATGCATCCTTTGAAAAATGATCACATGCTCTTACAAAATGACTGATAACACATTATTTAAACAAACTTAAATTGTTAAAGTTGCACTAAAGCTTTAAATAAATAACAGATCAGATACTGTATATATCAGAGATAATGACAGATTGTGATCTTTACCTAATAATTTTGAAATAGAACTCTTCAAGTAAAACAAACACAACAAATACACAATGTATGTACAAATGAACCATTTCTGGTGAAGGCAGACATTTTGATGAGTTAAGAATTGAACACAACACTGGCATTTGGAATTAAAGACCTTTAATACTTTTTTTGTGGCTCTGGACAATGTATAGTGCCTTCCTAGATGGTGGGCTGTCAAATTCATTGAAAACAGGATGGAACATTTTTAAAATATAGAATGACCTCTCAACACCTTTATGTCAATGATGCCATTTTCTTTTTGAAAATAACACTACACACCTCCTCAACCCCAAGACCTTATTTAGCGGTCCGGTGAAGGGAAAAAATGGAGCTCATCGTTGCCAAGGCCATTTATTCATTGGATGTGAATTTTCTGAAATATGTATAGTACGCCAAAGGTGCCACCACAGTTTACTATTTGAATCAGAGCCAATATAATATTGTCAACCCTTGTTTATATCAAATCCTCTGTTTGAAGCCTCTCTGCTTTTTCCTGTGAAACCAATTGTTCCCCAGCCTCCTCTGCCTGGAGTCATGCATGATAGCTAGGCTGATTTACTTGTAAAAGGATAGGTTTGGTAGTAAAAATGTATTGCTTTATCATTTCTGGCTGCAAGGCGATTGAGAAATGTTATTGTCATCTACAATCAAAACCTTATGTGAGGTAATATGTATCCTGCCTCTTCGGTTTGCATTTTATTTTATTTTCTGTTACGTTTTACCTGCTTTGATAATATCATATGACTATGATACACAGGCAACACTTTCATATAACCCTCTGTTATCCACACTGGTCCCAGTTACAAGTCCCCAGCCAAATTGCAGGCAATATTGCCCATCGCCATTGTCTCAAAAAATTGTCTGTGTGCAGTATATCACCTTTAAAACCCATTGAAGTATATGGGAGACAGCTTTTGATGTTAAGCAAAAAGTCAAAAATAGAACAATTTTGAAAGATAAATATTGCTCAAAACCTTTTAGTGACAAGCTTAAAAGTAAGCCTAACATCTGATATAAAATACAATATAACATTTTTTGCAGAAATGATGATGATTTGAAATGTTTTGCAGCTGGCTAAGAAGTCCTGGATGTTGGACCATCCCACCAGTCCATGAATGCAGCATAATAGTTATGTCTAAAAAAAAAAAAAAAAGCACCTAATGGTGGAAAATTGGTGGAAATTTGAGCCAAATCCATTTATACCTTTTTGAGATGTCTTGCTGACAAACAGACAGGGTTAGTACCTTCATTGTCAAAAGTAATTTGATTTAACAGTTATTTGTGGAAACATTTATTTCTGAAAATAAGTTATGTGTATGAAGGTTGCCCAAAAAAATCCCAAATAAATGCATACATGATATTCTTTAGCCAAACAAACTGTTTCAACATGAGCAGTTCCTCTTCATGAAACCAGCTTTGTCCTCAGCCCAGAGAGATATATCCTTTTTTTTTTTTCCTTCATCAAACTCTCCAGCATGTTATCAAGTCATGGCCACCATATTTAGAGCTATGACCTCCATACATGAATCATTCATCATTGTATGGGGTCATAATTTGTGTTCTACTTACCATTTGACCTCAGACGACCACATATCCCTGGCACATAATCCTTTATAACATACATCTAAATACCCTTTATCTAGCCCCACCCGCCCAGGCATACATCCCGCTTTATCTTCATCTGCCACATTCACTACTGTTTAGGCAGTGACCCAAAGTCAGAGCCAAGGTTAACTGGTTTATTCATGGCTAAGATACTCAACCGCATGGTATCTAATGTTCATGTAAACAGCTTAACCTGAATAAGACCTTAACCAGAGTATGGACAATAGCCATGTCACTCTGTTCATGAAAATATAGCCTGTTGTCTGTCAATCTTTGCATCAAGAGCTCTGTCAGTCAGTTTGACAATGAAACCATTTATTGAATCCCATATTTCAGCTTATTTTTTGAGGCAGGAATTGGGTTTTTACATCCGCGTCCTTGACGTTAGCACAATAAACAGCCCACAGCCTGTAAGATATGGTAGGGGAAGCAGTGAAGGCAATATCCCGCTGTGACCTTGATCAAGAGTCACCAGCACAGCATATCACCACCGCGTACGAGTCCAATAAATCACGAGCACCACTTCTCAACCATTCCTTATAAATCAGTTTATGGACCATGCCTCTGCACAAATGCTAGATAAATCTAATGTTGCATGACGCCTGCTCAAGTACATGATGGATTTCCAGGGCAAAGCGAGGCAGGAGGGGACGCTGACCGTTGAACTGTGATGGCCTCCGAGGTGGCGGGAATTATTCACCGTTTCCTTCCCTGGGACTGACCTTTCAACTTTTACTCTTTTATTTTTTCCCCAGGCTTTGCTTATGGAGGTTTCTTAGATTATGAGTTGGGACCAAAGTAGATTGTGGGTCAGTTTCTGGACCTTCACTCCGATGACCGTCTTCCAACATGCACTGAGTGTCTTGATATGATTTCAGTTTACATCCTGTCTTCCCAGAAATTGACACATCAGCCATCACCATTCCATGATATAATTCTGTTGCAAAAAGTCATTACTCCATTTCACTGTCTTACTTCTTTGTAAGCAATAGCAAAAAGCAATATAGAACATGTTCTATCTAATCTATGTCTAACTACATGACACTTTCTTTTTGTATATCAGGATTTTTGTATTTTTGTATCAGCAGGATGGAGCATTTCAGATCAACATGCAACAGATACATTTTTTTTTAAATATAGTTAAAAAATATAGATATAGTTAAAGTTAGATAGTAAAAATCCTCATCTATTTTTCTTTACTTAATTTTGTATTAATAGTGTTATTTAAGTTTGAGGTTAAAGTATTCTATCTCCAAAACGTGTTTTATATACACTGATACTGCATTTAAAAATGATGCACTGCTTTGGATCGTTAGCTTCCCTGTTCCCAGGTGCTGACAGGAGGCGTGACGAGAACACTGATCCAGATCCTTCTAAAAATATGGTTGAACAAATGACTCATTGAAAAGGTTAAAAAACGAAGCTCATGGCTGGTGAGTCAGGGAGAAAAAAATAAGTTTTACAAGAACTGCTACAAACAGAAAAATGGTCCCTGGCCAGTTCCTCAGAGCTCCAATAACCGATAAGATGAAAAAGCCTCAGGGCTGTCAACAATAAATGAGAAAGCCTCATGGCGCAAAACTGTTTACTACAGACAATTCACTGATTCCACGTTGCATGAGTTTCCAAAGCATAAAAAGTATTTATCAGAATGGTATATCTGGTACATCGAGGGCCAGGGCAGAAGGTTAATGGCTGATGAAATTGACCATGTCCAAATGTGGGTCTGCAGTGACCATTTTACTGAAGAGAGTTTCACCAATTTACATCAGAAGAGGCTATAGGGCTAGCAAAGAGTTTCAATTTGGTGGATGGAGCATGCACCCTCAGTAGCTAGCATTGGCATCAATCGTGGACAATCTCACACCACCTCTACTACTACAAGCCTCCAAATGGTCATTTTATAGCAAGTGAGCCATTCTAGCTATTGAAACATCAGCTACAAATATTTGCTAACATATTGTTACAACGCTAGTAATACCCGTTCGCTATTCCGCTTCCAACTAGCGGTATAGTTCCTGCTTTGCTGGTCAATTGGCAGGCCTAACCAGGGTCGCAACAATATTTTTACCCTATTAGCTAGCTAGCACACCTGACTTACAATTCAGCTAACTTCTAGTGTTCAGGATCAAACCAACTACAAACGATCAGAACCCATAGAATGGTTGCCACAGTGTGATGAGGTCCCGCAACTTTGCACAGACATCGGATGTCACACGGACATAACCCTTGGACACTGAACATATTGAACACAACTGTCCAGAGGAACATTGGCACACAGAGGTGTGCCAATATACTTTATTTCTAATTTTACGAATGTTCCAAGCTGTAAAGTTGTAAATCTGTCCTTGGATTTGGTGCTTTGTCCCCAGCTGGCACTGCACTGGATTTCTTCCACTTTGGACAGTATTAGTGTTACCAGGGGAGGTCTGGTGATTATCATTTTTACCTTAGGACCACAGGAATTTTATCCTGTCCGGCTGTCTGGATGGGATTAGTACTGCAGGACATTGTTGGTAATGTAATCTACATTATGATTATAGTGCAATGTGGATGGCATATATCTATTCCTTTATTTCTCCTATAAATTACAGGGTGTATCATTTCTGTCAGTTTCCAGTACATGCCAAAGTGTTTCTGAACCACATAACATCAATCTGGATGGGACTAGAATTGACGGAAGATGTCACCGAAAAGCAGGTTATTATCGTTGATCTGCATGGGATTGACTCATTTACACCAGTAAAAACTATGTTACCAGACCTCCTCTAGTAGTATTAATTGTCAGTAATTTTCTCCAGCTACCCCGGTAAAAATTCAGTCAGAGATTAACTACCTACGTGAAGAAGCACGTCCTCCAATTTGCTTATCTGGCCACTTTATTCTGGACCTAAATGACAATATTATGCTATCCAAATAAATGTTTCCAATTTTTGCTGGATATGAATTTACAGTTATTTCACTTTTGTTTATGAAAAATGTGATCACTGCATGTTCTTGTTTCATGGCTTGCAGCTTCACAAGTGATGGTATCAACTGCAAATGTTGGTGTGGGAGATGCTGAGGTCAATCCCCCCTTGCAGCCACGCCTCACTCAACACCACTGAAGCGGAAACCTGACAGAGTCTCTGACTCCCCACCCTCTAAGAAGTTTGTTAGACTGTTCTTCTGTTTTGCGAAGTGACATGAACACTACAGTCTCTGATCCTGAGGATTCCTCCTATTTTCCCAGCATGACAGACTTGATGAAACAGCAACTAATACGTAAGTATTCTTATTGTCGATAAATCGGAAATTGCACTGTGATGTCTACTTTTAAATTTGCTTATACTTTTATACTTGCTTATACTCCATGCTTTGAAGAAATCTGATAACAGGCTCTACATATTATAAATCATTGGGTTCTAAAGTGGGATCCGGCTACCTCCAGGAGTCGCTGAGGGGTGCTACAGGGTCCCCACTAAATTTGAAATTTAATTTCAACATTGTTTGATTCTCTGTCACTATCAGCACATAATCTTGATTTTGATGTAGTTTTAATTGTCTTGACTGTTATCTCCCCTCCTACTGTATGAACAATAATATTATTCTGTAATAAATAATTAATAATTGCCTTTTTTACTGAACAGACCACCTACACAGTCTGTCCAGCACATGGTCAAATACTTGGTCTGCCCCATCTGCTCAAAACCTTGCAAAGTCACATTTGTGAGAGGGATGTTGCTTAAAATGAACCAGAAATTCCCAGACTGTATGTTCCAGAGGTAATGGACTCAGCACCCCCCCCCCACACACACACACCCTTCAGTGAGACAGAAGGGTGTAGACCACAGTTTAGTGTGTGGGCTTTTTTATTTTTCATCACCAGGTGTTTGTGTGTGTGTCTATTTCTGTGCTTTGTGTGCTTTTTCTTTATAATGAATAGAGCAATGAGGTGGGTGGAAGTGTTTATATGGAGAAGGAGGGATTGATTCGAAGCCTGGGATTCCTTGAGGAGTCTGGTTTGAAGGTGACCTGCCTTATCACAGATTAACACCCACAAATCCAGAAATACCTCCGGCACCACAGACCAGAGATCAAGCACTTCTATGATGTTTGGCATGTTTCAAAAGGTACTACTGCACAAATGTTGGTCAACTACTAGTATTGTTGATATAAAAAATATAAAAATCCCTGTATGACTCTGGCAGCCAGCACTCAGCCAGCTAGCCAAACTATGCACTGAGCCAGCGTGCACCTGCAACTGTTTTTCCTGATGTTGATCATTTTCCTGGCACCAAAGATCAGCCAATAGCAGATGACCAGTTCAGTACCCTACATTTCACCATTAGATGTCAGGCTTCACCACAGATTTGGGTCAGAGGTTTGATTCTCTGCCCGAACCCGAGACCGGCCTGGCCGGGTCGGGTAGGAATTTCCCCTCCATTCCTCGGGCCCGGGCCGGTCTCGTGGTCAGATATAATGTCATCTTTTTTTTTTTTTTTTTATAATTGGGGTGGGGAGTAAGCTATTTGGTGTGATAATCAGAATGTTATATATAGGCCCTGGATATATATATATATATATATATATATATATATCTAGGCATGCGCAAAGGCTGCTCAGGTTTGTTGAACCAACTGAAACAAATTTCACTTCCATGTTGCGCTATTCATTAAGATCCTGTGCGTAATTCTGAACAGATTTCTGTCATTCAAATTTCTCTGTAATCCACAAAGTCTGATTGTTAATTCCTTGTGTTAATTATGTTTTTATCACCAGTCAATCAAAGGTTACGATTTCGCTTTGCGAGTCCTTTGCAAGAGGAAGTAGGCTATTCAGTAAGATCCCGCACGTAATTCTGAACAGATTTTTGTCATTCAAACAACTCGGAATTAGTTTACTTATAAACAGCCAACTTACTAAGAAAGGTTTGGTTTTAAACTGGGCCCGGGCCCATAAATGCAGCCAATGGGACGGGCCCGTGCCGGGCTCAGACAGAACGTGCACAGGCTCGGGTAGGGTCGGGCTTGTTTTTTTGGGCTCGCTCTAAGGTCTGATTTGGGTTTGGGGTTTAGTTACTCTTTAATAACATCCAAATTCTCCCAGAAACAAGTAAACGTCATTGACATCACGCAGCTACTGTTACGTAACTAATGAACATGAACTAAAGGAATATGGTATGCATGATTTTAATTGGTCAGTCCTGGCAAGGTAGAGCCAGAAAACACAATGTCAGGAAAAGACATGGCAGGATATATGGATCTTCTTCACTTTTTCAAAAGAAGAAGAAAGGTAGGATATGTGCTAGGCTTAGGCAACAAGTGATTGATTATCTAAATATGGAAAGACAGTAAAACTTATCCAGCTGTGGGCTGGTGAGCTGACTAGCACTAGTGGCCAGATGGATACTTGGGGTGCATTCCATTACATAACGATTTCCCCTCGCCTCTCGTCTCCTCCTCGGTGAAAGGTGGACAGGGGAAATGAGAAGATATGAGGATGAGAGGAAGTGAGTGAACCATGTCCTGTCAATTGGATAGTACTCGCACGCGCCACATTGAAGTGTGGTGTTTGAGGCTCCTCGTGCACAGTATCTCCTTCCCCTCCACGGATGACAGCTGTGTAGTTTTATCCACATAGAAGTGTTTCACAAAGTCAAGATGAATGTGTAATTTGTCTATGTCAACCCCTAATGAGCCTTGTCTACCTCATGGAGGTAGAACACCTAAAAGAAATGTCTTAAGCTGATGTGTGTGCATTCTTATCAAACTTTTATGCTTTTGCGATTTGGGTTAGGCATTGATCATGTAGGCTATTTGACATCTCATGAGCAATGAACTAAAGTTTTATTGTTTTTATACCCATAAATGACCATAGATCTTGCTGTAAGAATAATGTGCAAAAATCAAAAGCTGTTAGTGAGGTTTAGTAAAAATGTATTATATCCCAAGAGAAAAATTCCATGGCAACCCACACAAACAATTCACAAGAAAGGTCGGTACAGAGTGAGAAACACATCAAGGCTACTGGATTTTATGTAATTTTTTCTACACATTTCTGATGATATGGAGCTGGAGTTAACCTGTATTCAAGTGGTGTCAGATTTACACTTTATCTCGGATTAAGTTGGAGAAATTGGAATTGTAAGCATAATTGGCCGAGTTGTGGCGTAATCACTCTGTCTGAACAGAGCACATAGTCGTATGTGAACATAAGAAATTAAATACAATAAAGCCCAAAATGAATCATGAGTACAAATTTAAAAGACATTGATATTCCTTGATAACTATAGTGCTACGGCATTGAATTTCTTGTGGTATTTACATTCATAATCCCCTGAAATAGCCAAAAACCGCTTGCTAGCTCAATTGCTAACGTTAGCCAAGAAAGCTGGCAATGTGTGAACAGTTGAGGAAACGTTTTCCAAGTTCCCAAGTTGTGACGTATTCCCGACTCCTTCATGGTTAGATGCCTATGCCTACAAGCTACAGCTAAATGCTTCCAAATGCAAAATGGCCAGAAAGCAAAGGACAACGTCTTTGCTAGAGTTAATATAATACTAATAAAAAATAAGTTAATAATAAAACTAATGAAACGTGGGAAAAGTATATATTATTTTCAGCTTGAGACACTTTCCCTTAAATGTGAGAAAATGTGTTGTACCTCTATATATTCTAACAATGTATAGAAGAGTCCTCCAGCCATTCAAAATAGATCAGCCTTTTCACCCGGGCCATGGCATAATCTTTACTATATTAAAATTTGTTAACTTTCCATATCTAACAAAATATTTGTGTTTTGTTTTTTTTTCTTTACTTACGGAACATGGTACACATTTGTGGATTCTACTTTTGTGGATTTTACTTTTAACTGGATGAAGGATTTTTGTCATCGGACGTCTGGATTTTAAGTTTTCTGAGAAACGAGCTGAGCAAATGTTTTGCGGCAGCTCGGCTAGCAGCCGCTCCCCAAAGAGCATCAGTGAGACACTGATTTTTAACGAGGAACTGTTTTATTCAGTGTTTTTACCGGTTTTAATCACCAGGTTCGTTCATTTTTGAGGAGGAAACCTCTGCGAACAGTTCGGCTCTCGGCAAAAACCTCCTGAAGGACGAACATTGAAGGAATCCTAATCCAAACCAGAAGAAGCTGACTACAGAGCACACTGAGTGAAACCATACATCTGTGCCTATTTCAAGAGCTGGATCACCGCAGCCGGGCCCGTTGCCAGTAAGTGTTGCCTCGGAAAGCACTCTCCCGGTTTCCAGTCCGTGAATGTGGACCACAGCATCTTATCTTATTTTATGATGGTTGTTTGCCTTACTGCTACGACTACTACAAAGTAAACAACTGAGTCTTTTCGCATAATTCAACACTGCTGCCAAAGTTTCTCTGCTTTCAGCCTACGGATCATCTCACTAGCCTGACTCCCTGCGACATGCTACAGTATACACCATTTTCCCTGCTGGCATTGACTGTTTGTGACTCATTACTAGAAGGATAACCTGGTAAATCTCCTTACCTACTTTGATGATCTCGTCTCTCCGACCGTCCGACTGAAGTCTCCTCTCGAAGTATGGCTAAGACATCAGCAATCTCAGACAGAAAAACTGAGCTGCAATCCATAGAGCTTCTCATCATGGAACTTCTCCAGCGTCAAACGGAGCTCTCTTCATCTAGAACAGCCGGGCTGTCACTCCACGTTGGTCTCGGAAGTCATGCCATAATGGGGTGGCACTAGCCCCGTTCCCAGTTGCTCCTCCTGGGCAACGGTGGTGAAAGGAAAGAGGAAGTTTTCCCTTGCTCTCTATGATCCACATGGAGAAGATAAGTCTCTTCAGCTCTTCAACCACTTTGCCCCTTTGGCTGGGGTCACTGACGACCCAGCTTCCCCATCCTCCCACGCTCTCTAAGCCAATCGAATTACAACATCTTCCAAAAGGTAGTACTTGCCTAACATGTCCAACTCCCGGGATAGCTCTCCCATTGGCAAACATCCCCGATTATCAGCCTCAGCATCCGTGGGTAGTATTAGTCCCAGAGATAACTCTATTCATGCGCCCGGTGGCGCTGCAGGTACAGCAACGCCTCCCTTTCCACACCACTGTCTGACCACGAAGCCACCTCCTCCAGCAATGCTAATGAGGCTAATACAGCTAGCGCAGTGATTGCTAATCTCCAGCTTCCACCAAAAAGTGCTAGTGCCACTGGAAACTATAATAACCCCGTAGTTCTGGTTCTAGGCGACTCCATTATCAGATTTGTGGACCTACCCGGTGCTGTACCATAGTGCCTTTCTGGTGGCAAAATAGCAGACTTTTTTGAACTCTTTCAAAGGATCCAGATCTCTTCATGATCACAGAATCTTGGCTGTCACCAAATGATCATGTTCCCCTACTTGAAGCCAGCCCACCTGGTTATTGTTTTTTAAACCAGCCCAGACAAACAGGCAGGGGTGGTGGGGTTGCCCTTTTATATAAAAAATAGTTACAAAAGCTCCAGCATTGATTTGGGGCCGTTTAGCACTTTTGAAGCCCTTCCTTTCATGATTAAAGGAAATTCTCCTTATCTATGCTTGATAATATATAGACCACCTAGATGTGATCCCAGCTTTATACATGAATTCGCTGAATTGCTGTCCTCAATTCTGCCTAGATTTGATAAGTTTCTGATCCTGGAGACCTCAATATCCATGTCTGCTGCCCTGACGACCCCCTGGGCCTGGAGTTCTTAAACCTTATTGTGTCTTTTAACCTATCACGTGCTCTGACTGGACCTACTCATTCAAAAGGTCATACTCTGGATCTAGTCCTATCCCATGGTATAACGATTCCGGATGTTGAATGTGTGGATGCCTGTAACTCTGACCACCAATGCCTTATGTTTAACATGGTGTTGCCTTGTGCTACCTGCATTACAGTCCCCAAAACTAGATCTAGAACTTTTAACTCATCCTCTGCTGCTAAATTTAATTCTGCCTTCAACATTCCCGCTAGCTTCTCTGGCTCGCTTCTTTCTGCAAGTGAGCTGTTGAATAGTTTTAATAATATGTGTTCCTCCATCTTAGATGAAATCGCTCCTTTCAAGACCAGAAAATCTAGTCGCCTCTCGATGCCCTGGATAAATGAAAATATTCGGGTGCTGAAACAAAAATGCCGCAAGGTGGAGCGTTTGTGGAAATCATCAAAACTCACAGTTCACCTGGAACATCTTAGGTCTCTTCTTAAGACTTTTAATGCAGAGGTTAAAAATTGGAACAATCAGTCCAACCCAAGAATGTTGTTCAACATTGTGAGCAGTGTCATTGATCCTCCCCCGGGCCAGATATTGGATGCCATCCCTGAGAAATGCAACAAATTTCTTTCCTTCTTTACCCAGAAGGTATCAATTATTAGAAGTGGCATTTCTCCCCCAGATTCTCCAATTACTGTTGAGAAGCCATGTGCAGTTTCCCTCTGCTCATTAAATCGAATCTCCCCATCTTCACTGACTGATATGATAGTGAAAATGAAACCCTCAACCTGTCCTTTAGATATTCTTCCTGTAAAATTTCTAAAGGACGTTTTTACTACAGTTTCCCCCTCTATTCTGCAAATTTTAAACTGCTCTCTATCGACAGGTTCTGTTCCTGTTTAAAACTGCTCTAGTTCAACCTCTTTTAAAAAAGCCGTCTCTTGATTCTTCTGATATTAACAATTTTAGGCCTATTTCTACACTCAAAAAAATGAATCATGGCATAGTTTATTATTAAGTATTTGCATCTATTTGATTTTATTTAAATAATCATATTTTCAAAATGTATTTATTCAAATTCCTTAGAATAAGCATAAATCTGTTAATTGTGAAAACAATTAAATTTAATCAGTTAAAACGTATGAACATTGTTTAAATATGGCTAGCTGTGGAACAAGCAAGATTCAATTAGTTAAAATGTATGAGATTGGTTTACATATATATTTCGGGAAATGAAATCGTTTAGAAGCGGAAGTGACATCAGAATTCTCTCCACCTGTCTGCCCTCTCACCTCAGAGCAACCCGCGGACTGGATTGTGTGACTGGTAAGTTACATCTGCACTCATCCTGTATAACCTGCCAATGTACGTATGTTTTATTAGTGCAGTTGATATCCAATAAGTCCATCATTGCAAACATTTTCGTCTAGTCTACTAACGTTAGCTAACTTAGCTAACTCGTACATGGTGCTAATAATATCAGCTAACTTTAGCTAGTTAGCTATTTTTCTGATTAGCCAACATTTCACATATTATTAATTAAAACGAGCCAGTAATTAAAAATAGGCGACATTTGCAATTAACGTTATCAGCCTGATAGCCTCATAAGCATTTGACCAATTAACTAGCCCTGTTCACGTCTAGCAACAGTTGCTAGACACCCGCAGACTACAGGTTAGCGCGTGCGCACACACAGCAGAGCTGGTTTTTGGCGGAGCAGAGCACGGAGGACAGATTGAAAACTGTTCATGGGGTTGGGGAGGGGGTAAAATGCTGCTTCTCACACTTTTCCTAGATTAAGGGAACGGATTATAGGAGAAATTGTGGTTAATGTTGAGATGCATGTTCTGTAGTATCATATCAAAGTGATCTCAAAAACGGTGTGCATATGGTATTTGGAAGTTTCTCATTGATTTTGAAATATATTGCGTGGAGATCACTGGCTCACAATTTAGAGCGGGCCTACATTGTAATTAGGCATGATACGTTTTGAATTATGCAAAAAAAAAAATATATATATATGGGCAACTGTAGTTGAAAAACAAAATGTCAACAGTTTGCAAATGTTAACTAAAAGAGTGGTGCAGACTTTTTCTATTCCAAGGTTGATTGGAGTGGCTGTATTTCTGTCAACTATAAATATTTTACTTGATCAAAAGCATAAGCTACTGCAGTCAGTATATAATGGACATAATTTTGGTCTAAAGAATGACTGAGTACTATTAAAAAAAAAACTGTAAAAAATGATACTGGCTTTGTGATTTCATAAGCAAAAGAATACCTAATTCTTTGAAGCATCTTTTCTCACACCAAACTGTATGCTGGGGCAACCTCTTAGATCTTGTAAGTATGTAGGCTACAAAGACATTGATTTATAATACACACAAAATTCAATACATCAGATGACGAACAATGAAACTCATTTTGAAGTTCAGATGAATCAACATAACAAGCATAAACCTTCTTGTAGAGACGACAATAATTTCTTCAGGAGCCATTGATTACAGAGGTCCAAAACCGATGGCCAGCACTGTTTGAAGTTGGTGAAGTAAGTGTAGTAACCCATTTGTTTGAAATGTAGATGCAAATTGCATTCAGTGTTATACATCTTGTTTAAAGTCAAGTATATCCTGTGTTTTCTCCTCTCTTTCAGGTCAACTTGGAGTTCATGCGTATAATAACTGTTCCTCTGATATCAAAATTCATTGGACAACTGGACAGATACACTGATGACCTGATGAAGGTTTTCCGTGCCAAAGGAGGATCTGCAGGAAAGAAAATCCACACCATAATGGCACTGACAGCTAATGTAAGTGTGTTTTTATCTATTATTTTTTTTAAGGTGTCAAGCAACAAGCTGCTGGAATTCTTAGGATTTTTCTCTTTGTCCTCCTCCTCATTCCTTCTCCTCTCCTTTATTTTCTAAAAGTTAAACAGATTTGCAGGCCAACAGTGATTTCATGTAGCAAATATACGTTTGTAAATTCATATTACCAAACATTCACCACCTTCTGATTCTTAGAGACCTTTAGTGATCTTTGTATTAAAGCAGCTTAATACACACAAACGACAAACAATTTCTCTCATGCAAAGTATTTATCGTACAATCAGAAAATGTACATTATATTGTACATTATATTTGAAATTATATGAGTGACTACATCAAAGTCATCAGGATAATGTGGTGACAACTAAACATGTCTAGGGAGGGTGTCCAGCAAGTACAGCTCTGGCTGCTCTAGTCTTAAAATATTACTTCATATATTAAACTTAAAATTCAGCATTACTTAAACTGTAGATCAATGCATTGACTAATGTTATATTCTTTGGGATCTTGTTGGTATGCTTGTTTCAGAATGAAGACATAAACATCAAGCGCGACTGTGACCTGAGGAGCCTAAGTGTCCTCAATGAGGACATAGAGACACTCGTCAAAGAATACGCGGTAAGTGTACGTCAACCTACTCTCTTTATATTATAAATGTGTTATGGATATACTTACATTGATAGTTATATTAATTGTCTCATAGGCATCACAGCCCATGTGTGTGTAGTGTGCACTGAAAGATTAAACTATGCAGCTATCAGTGTGGAGCATGATTGATCTTACAAGCCAAATGAGAAACTTGTCAGCTGTAAATGACCCTGGTAAAGTATAAAACAGTTGGCAGTACAAAGTATGGAAATTATGGATCAGAATCATGAAACACTCAAACCATTATGCTGATCTCAGATTTGGTGTAGATAGGGAAGTAATACGTTATTCCTGACAAATTAAAACAGTAACACATGACTGTAGCAATATGAAAGAAAAATAATGCAGCAAAAATTTAAAAAAATTAAGAACTGTCAGAAACACTTTAAACTTGATGTACTGTATACAAATTTCACTCAAATATTGAAATTTGCAGCAATTCAACCACTTTGATATGTTTTCCAGCGGGAGATATCAGGGTATCAGGCCAGTTAGTCATAATCACGTGAACATCCTAATTTTCAGTGCTTGCACTTTTAAGCTTGGTTGTGTCCAGTTCCATCAGGATTTTCTTCTTCTCCTTAGCACTGGCCTTATTTTTAATTCGTATTATAGTCTTCCTGTTTCATAATTTACCAAAGGGTGGCAAACTTTGTAGTCATCAATGGTGAGTTGAGGTAATTTTATGAAAACTGTCCAGCTGGCCATTTTTCTAAACTGATGAGTGATTTTGCAAACTTCTGGTTAGACAGAAATGGACGGTCAGTTTTCGGGTCTTTCTGGGTTTTTTGTGTTAGGTTTTGAAAAATGTCCCATTATTTTGCATTTGAATGATTCTACATATCTGTAATGTCAGAGTTTGCAAAACAGTGTGCCTTAAAAAATTCTGAATATCACAATGTGACCGGCATTGGGACACAACTCATTGTTCTCTGTTTATCCTCCAGGACAGCGAATCTAGAGAGGCTGAGTCGGGGATTGTACAGACGATGGGCATCTACGTCACTCGGGTGGAGGAGGCCGGTCCTTGAGACGAGCCTTTTGCAGATGTTGGTGTACTTGAAGGTGTGGAAGTTCTGCAAAACCTACGAAGTGTCATCCTTGGATGTGTGATGCTTTTTGGACTGATTTATGCGCTTAACTTAAGCTACCCTAAGGACCTCAAGTGCACATTTGAAGTGTTTCAGAACATCCTGATGGAACTGGACACAACCAAGCTTTCACCAAAAGTCCAAGCACTGACAATTAAGACGCTCCAGTGACTGAGTAATTGGCCTGATACACTGATATTTCCCTCTGGAAAATGTATATCAAAGTGGTTGACTTGCTGCAAATTTCAGTACTTGTTTGAGTGAACTTAGATGTAAAATTTTCAACTTGTGTTTTTCACAGTTCTTGATTGTTATATTTTTACTGCAGAATATTCCTTTTATATTCCTGCATTCGTAATTAAACATGCATGAAAAGTGTGGTGGTGCCGCCACTCAACCACTGAGCCCTTATGGCAGTGTTTTGGATTGTTAGGGTGGTGGTCAGAAAATATCGAAAAAAAATTTTATCTCAGGGATTCCTTGAAATGTGAGTATACTGTAAGCATTACAGTTATAATGGTTGATTTACCTGATTTACCTGTCTACCTCAAGTTTCACACAATTGTTTGCACAGTTCTTGAGGGAGTTTATCGTATTGTTGCAGAAAGGTCTGTTTACAATATATATTCTTTGTCTCATGTAACAAGCAGCAAAGTGTTAAGGCCAATGGGGTACAGCTGCTCACCTGAGCCTTGTGATAATGTTTTGGATCCTAATTTCAAAATTGAATCCCAGGAATTGTTAGCCTTCTGAAATCATAGAAGAACAGTGTTCAGAAGCCTAGAGTTCCCTTAAATTAGCTTTTAAAATGTTTGCAATGAGTAAATGTTTGAAAATAGAGCACTTAACCTTAAGAGGGCATTGTCTTTCTTTTTTTTTTCTTTTTTTTTAATATTTTTATTGGGATTTTCCCAGAGGGCATTTTCTTTTTTATGATTTGTTTGTTTTTTGCACACAATACAACATGTTTGTATGAGCACTGGTTCTGTGTACAAGTATGTCTTGCTAGCTGCTCTTTTTGTGGGTGTGTGCTGTTATGTCAGTGTGACTGTTGAATGGAAGTGGTGTTGCTGCCTTTGAGATTTTGCAATGCCAAACGTGCCACATGCCTTGAGGAGCAATAAATTGTTAAATGTGGAGCAAGATGGTCGGACTGTTCTTTTTTTATGTATTGTAGTTACATATTGTTGTAGGTGTGGGGTGAATGGAAAAAAAAATTAAAAATTTGAAATATCTATTTATAAATTTAAAATACATTGGGTATATTAATAAAAAGTACATAAATTTGATGCATTTTGAGTAAATTGGGTTTATTGCATAAACCTGGTTATTAAGCATTTCAGACAAATAGGCTTTATTAATATTGAATGCATAAACCTGGTTCTTATGAATTTGAAACAAATTGGATTTATTGATGATAAATATATAAACCTGGTTATTGGGTATTTAAAACACATTGGGTTTATTAGTACTATTACATAAATCTCATTCTTACTTGTTTCATTTATGTTTGACTGACAAATATGCATCACATTAAGTTTATTAGTTTGTTTATGTTAGAACAGTGTAATCCAAATGGATGGAAATTTTATATGCAATTAAAATACATAAATCTTAAATATTAGGCCTAAATATTTTTTTGAGTGTAAGCTCCCATTTTTAGCTAAGGTTTTACAAAAGGTTGTAGCAGATCAACTGCTTGCTTTTATTCATGAAAATAATATTTTTGAGAAATTCCAATCCAGTTTTAGAAAAAACCATAATACTGTAACTGCGCTTCTCAAAGTCATAAATGACTTACTGCTGTCAGCTGATGCTGGCCATAAATCCATTCTTGTTCTCCTGGACCTAAGCGCAGCATTTGATACCATTGACCATGATATCCTCTTGGACCGTCTTGAGAATTGGGTTGGTATCAGTGGCACTGCTCTGAAACGGTTCAGGTCCTACCTAAAAGGCAGACGTTTCTGTATTGGTATCTCTGATTCTAGGTCAGCTACAACGGGTGTTCACTGCGGGGTGCCCCAAGGCTCGGTGCTAGGTCCAATCCTCTTTTCCATTTACATGCTCCGTCTAGGCCACCTTGTACATAGACATAATATCAGTTTCCATTTTTATGCAGACGATACTTAGATCTATCTAAACTGTGACCCTGATAATAACTTTCAGAACAATGTCAACTTGCTAAACTGCCTGCATGACATCCACAAGTGGATGTCACAAAATTTCCTGCAGCTAAACGCTGATAAGACAGAGATATTGATCATAGGTCAAGATAGTGCAAACAACCAAATTTCGAACAGTCATGGTTCACTTTCTCATTCAATAACTCGGCATTGCAGAAATCTTGGTGTCATTTTTGATCAAAACCTCAGCCTAGATAAACATGTTAATTCAATGGTTCAATCCTGCTTTTATCATCTTAGAAACATTTCAAGGATTAGACCATTTCTTTCTGCCAAAAATCTGGAAACTGTCATTCACGCTTTCATAACCAGTCGATTGGGCTACTGTAATTCCCTGCTCTCTGGCATCAGCAAAAAATCCCTCTCCTGCCTCCAGCTCACCCAAAACTCTGCTGCCAGGATTTTAACTCGGTCTAGGAAACATGATCACATTAATCTTTTAGCCATAGAGTTTTTAAACATTGTTGAGTCTTTTAACCTAAGCAGAATTGTCACAGGGCCTACTCACAACAAGGGTCACACCATTGATCTTGTCATTTCACATGGTATTTCAATAGGCAATATACTATGCAAAGATGTTAGTGTCTCTGACCACAGATGCATAATGTTCACATCTGTGATCCAAAATACTCTATCCAATAATAAGCCAAACCCTGTATGCTCTCGCATTTTTAATACTTCCTCTGTGGCCAAATTCACAGATGCTCTCCTGTCTTCCTCAGTTGACATTGGCTCAGGTCAAGATGCTGATACAGTCCTTAATAATTTTAATAATACTTGCGCCCAGATCTTGGACCAAATTGCACCATTTAAGCAGAGAAAACCCTCTACAGTTTCCCTGCCGTGGATAACTGACAGCATATGTGCCCTAAAAAGGGATTGTCGTAGGGCAGAGCGGAAGTGGAAAGCTTCTAAACTAACAGTGCACCTTGACATTTTAAGAGACTCTATGAGAACTTTTAATACAGAGGTTAAAAATGCCAGAGCATGGTATTTTTCGGACCTTATCGAAAAGAACCGACACAACTCCAGGACTTTGTTCAATGTAATTTACCATGCCATAGAGGGTCTTCCAAGTGTCAATATGGACTCCTCCCCTGAGAAATGTGAAGAATTTTTAACCTTCTTTGTCAACAAAGTCTCTAGCATCAGAATGAACATTCTCCCTCCTGCTCAGGAGAAAAAATCTCTTTTAAATCTACTGTCCTCTTTGAGTCCTTTGACACAATATCTATTGACACGCTCACTGAGGTGATCAATAAAATGAAGCCCTCTTCGTGTGCTCTCGACATCCTGCCTGTGAGATTTTTAAAAGAGGTATATGGATCTGTAAGCCCATTCATTCTCTCCATAATTAAAATGTCACTACTGTCTGGTGATGTCCCTGCTTATTTTAAGAATGCAATTGTTCAACCCCTTCTGAAAAAACCCTCTTTAGACCCTAACTCCCTGGATAATTTTAGACCAATTTCCAAACTGCCCTTTCTCTCCAAGGTTTTAGAAAAAGTTGTTGCTGAAGAATTGACTGCTTTTTTAAACAGAAACGGACTCTTTGAGACATTCCAGTCGGGATTTAGGGCAAACCACAGCACAGAGGCTGCACTCCTTAAAGTGATGAATGATCTGTTTTAGTTCTGCTAGATCTAAGTGCTGCATTCGACACTGTTGATCATTCTATTTTATTGGAACGTCTCCAACACTGGGTTGGCATCTCTGGTTCAGTTTTAAAATGGTTTTATTCTTATTTACAAGATAGATTTTTTAGTGTAGCCCTTGGCAAGTCACGGTCATCCTCTGTGAAGATGACCTGCAGGGTACCTCAGGGGTCTGTCCTTGGACCACTCTTGTTCTCTATCTACATGTTACCCCTGGGGCATGTCATCCACAGGCATAATGTGAGCTTCCATTCCTATGCAGATGACACTCAATTTTACCTCTCTTTTAACCCCAATGATTTTTATCAAATTAATACACTCAACAACTGCATCCTTGACCTCAAATGCTGGATGGCCCAGAACTTTCTGCAGCTAAATATTGACAAAACTGAGGTAATTATTATTGGCCCTGGCACAGCTGACCCTCATACCTCAAAACATCTGGGCTCTCTGTCCCAAAATATAGGCCAAAACTGCAAAAATCTTGGTGTCATCTTTGATAACCACCTCAGCTTGAACAAGCATGTTAACACAGTTGTCCAGTCTTGTTTTTTGCAGCTCAGGAGACTGTCCAAGATCAGTTCAATTTTATCCAGGAGAAATCTAGAGACTGTCATACATGCTTTTATTTCCTCTCGTTTGGACTATTGTCACTCTCTCTACTCATGTCTGAGCCAAAAGAGTCTACATAAATTACAGCTTGTCCAAAATGCAGCTGCCAGACTCCTCACCAAAACCAAAAAAAGAGAGCACATTTCTCCTATTTTAGCTTCTCTTCATTGGCTTCCGGTAAATTTTAGAATTGATTTTAAGATATTATTGATGACTTTTAAGGCCCTTTCTGGACTCACACCCAAGTACATTTCAGATCTTCTGACACCATACGTGCCCGGTCGCAACCTGAGGTCCTCAGCCAAGGCTCTGCTAGCCATTCTACAATCTCGGCTGAGGACCAAGGGTGACCAGGCCTTTTCTGTTAGGGCCCCCACTCTCTGGAACAACCTCCCTGAGGAGATCAGACTGGCAAGCTCCGTAACCTCTTTTAAATCACTCTTAAAGACATATTTTTATTTAAGTGTGCTTTCTCAGGGCTTGTGGTCTGATTTTACTTTCACCTTTTAAGTCACTTCTTAAACCTATTTTTATACAAAGTCATTCTCTTGTTCCTTATTTTATTGATTATTTTAATTATTTTATATTGTTTTATTTTTCTTATACTCCTCATAGGTAGCTCTTTTGCTCCTATATTGTATAACCTTTACACTGTTTTAAAATTGTTTTACTATTGTTGTCCACCATTTTTATTTTGTCTTGTGAAGCAGTTTGTAACTTTGTTTTGAAAGGTGCTATATAAATAAAGTTTATCATTATTATTATTATTATTATTATTATTATTTCATCGATCCTGGCTTCCCTACACTGGCTACCTGTTGCTTTTAGAATTGATTTTAAGATTTTATTGATTACTTACAAAGCCCAGAGAGGCCTTGCCCCAAGCTATCTATCAGATCTTTTATTGCCCTATGTCCCTTCCCACTCCCTGAGATCTTCGGATACGTCGTTACTTGTTGTTCCAAGGTCCAGATTGATACACAAAGGGGACAGAGCCTTTGCAGTCAGGGCTCCTAGACTTTGGAACGACTTGCCTGAGGAGATCAGGGCTGCAAACTCTGTATAGTCTTTTAAATCACTGTTAAAACCCACTTGCTTAAAATTGCTTTTCAGTGATTTCATTATATTTTATGGCATTTTAGTTAATCTGACTCTATTTGTGTTTTTATAATGTGATTAGTTTTTATGGCTTTTAGTTTATTTTATTCTCTTTGCATTTTAAATGTGTCTGTTCTTATTATAAAGCACTTTGTACCTGTGTTTTGAAAAGTGCTATATAAATAAAGTTATTATCATTATTATTATTATTATTTATATATTTATTATTGATAGAAATCTAGCTCCATACTGCAGTGGGCTAAGGAACAAAAATATTGGACACTGGAGGATTGGAAAAGCATTGCCTGGTGTGATGAATCTTAGTTCCTGCTGTTTGACGCTGATGGGAGGACTGATGGAGAAAAACAGGAGTCCATGCATCCATCACCGTGTCAGCATGGTGCTGGTGGCGTGATGGTGTGGGGTGTGTTGTCATGGCACACAATGGAATGCCACAGGACATTTTAACATCATTGCCCCCATGGCAGCAGCAGTCTATCCATCTGTGGATTTTTTTCAGCAGCATAATATCCTGTGTCCCAAGGCTACGATTAGGAATGGCCAGGAATGGTTCCACTAACATGACAATGAATTCAGCTGAATACAGTGGCAGATATCAATCCAATTGAACATCTGGGGGATGAGGTCGATCAAGCTATTTGGAGTAGATATCCACTACCAGTTAACACAACTGTGGGAAGCACTGGAGTCAGCATGGGCCAGCATCACTGTGGAACGCTTTCAACATCTTGTTGAGTTCATGTCCTGATGAACTGAGTTGTTCTGAGGGCAAAAGGGAAGGGATATTAGGAAGGCATCCCTAATGTATTGTATTCTAGATGCATATTGAGGCACAACCTTTTGATTGAATATGAATCATTGGTTTTTGGATTGGATTTTTTTTTTTACAGATGAAGAGCGATGAGCACATGTATATTACACGGGTCTTCAACTAGCAGACCTCTGGGACCCAGCAAGGGATCTATACGGACCACAAAGCATTTAAAACAAAAGAGAGAGAGGGAGAAATGAGTGATACATAAACAGATAAATGGCTTGTTTTAAAACGATAACAGTTGATACCTTAATATTTTAATACATACAATAACCACGTAGACCTATTATAAAAATATGGATAATTGTTAGATATAGTCCGGACCTTTGCTATGTAGGAAATTTGTGTGACTGGACCTGCTGCAATTGTACTTGAATACCACTGTTATATTTAGCCTTTGAAGTTTTATATATTCATTAATAACTATTTATCTTTTGCACGACCTGAACTGATCAAGAGAGAGGAGGACAGAGACAAAGATAGATGAGGGGAGGAGAGAAATAAGAGGAGGCAAGAGAAGAAATCAGAAGGGGAGGAGAGAGGCGGACCAGTACACTGCAATCTATCACTGTCGGCCTGTATAGAGTGCTGTTTAAAGTGCTGCTTCATTTACACCAGTGTATGTTCACCGGATTGGTGCATTTTGCTGTTGAAACGTTAAAAAACATTTTTTTGGGATATCCCTGGAACCTCCCAGATCACCCTAAATCTAGTCGGGCCTGAGTCCACATAACGGACGTAAATATCCATAGGTAGAAATGCATGATTGTTCTTTATCTATCTTGAACTTGACCTAGAGATTAGATTAGATGAAACTTTAATGATCTCGTGGGGAAATTTCATCAATGCAGCAGCAAACAGTAGTTACAGCTAGTAGTTACAGATTTATACCTATGAATGATATGTGTACAAAATGTGCATATCCTCTATATCCTAGCTTTATGTCAACTCCTGACTTGACATGTACACCTACATATGAGCAGGGTGCACAAGTAGGTGCTTAAGTATTGACACATTAAAAAGCCTACAGTGTATTGGTGAGCATTGCAAAATAGGAACTACACTGCAAAATAAGAAAAGCATCGATCAATGACAGGAAAGTCACAGTTCAGAGAACTGAGGCTCAAATTCCTGAGTCACTTGTAATTTCTAGATGGAAAGTGCAGGCACAGCTTTATTATGACGTGGTCAGATTCATAAATCAGATGTATTCAAGCTTGAAAAAGGATATTAAGATAAGGTATGATATTTATAAGAAGAGATATTACAGATAGCAAAGGTATTGGATGATAGCTCCATAGACTTAATTAAAAAATACCTTGACCATTTACAGGATAAGCCCAAACCTACAAACACAGCAAAACCTGGTTGCAAGACACATGTAATGTGATTACAATCAGCTTGTTTCCTCCAACTGTCTGCCATCAGTTTGGAAAATGTTAAAGGAATACCTTGACATTTTGAATGTTAGCTGGTCATTTGTCTTCACCAGACAATTTGTCCTGCAAACAATGTATTGGTTTCAATGAGGAATGCTAATAATAAGCCAATTTAGGGAAACTGAAGGGATGTTTTCACTCGTTGAGACAAGTGCATGGTGAACAAACATAAACAACAAAAATTCTAAATGTCAGTGCATCCCTTTAAACTAAATTTGAAAAAAACACAACAACCCAGTGCTGGATACAGATGAAGATGGTAAAAAGCTGATAGCAATGGAGACATTTAAGATATGTTCTGATTGATGAGACATGGAGCTAAGGTTGGCATGGGTAGTGCAACTTGCCAAGAATGTGCAGAACTGTCACGACCCCTCCTCCGTGACACCTGACTGCTTGTGTGGGTGTGTTTTGGTCTTTTGTCTGTCTGTCCATTCGTTTCCCTTCCCCCTTGCCCGCTCTCTCTCTCTCTCCTCTCTCTCTCTCTCTCTCTCTCTCTCTCTCTCTCTCTCTCTCTCTCTCTCTCTCTCTCTCTCTCTCTCTCTCTCTCTCTCTCTCTCTCTCTCTCTCTCTCTCTCTCTCTCTCTCTCTCTCTCTCTCTGTACACCTGGCCGTCATCTGCAATCAGTGCACCTGTCCGGTATCAAGTCATCACCACTCCTCTACACTTCACTACAAGAACACTGCAGAGAGAGCCAGTCCCCGCTGGATCGTTGTGCCATACACGGTTTGTCGATGTGCACACTTCTAGCTAACTCAGTTATCTGTCTGCCCGCCTTGCCTGCATGTTTGCCAGTTTGCCTGTCTGTCAGCCGCCTTAGACCTGTTCTCCCTGTCTCCAGGAAAACCTGTCTGTCTGCCTGCCCGCCAGCCAGCTCACGCTCTCGGGATCACCTCGGCCAAGCTACCCCCTCCTCGGACATTTTCCCCCCTACCTGCCCTAACAACCAGCCTCCTTCTCACCATCTCTGCCTGAATTTGTAATAAAAGACTTGTTATTTGGACCTCACCTGCTTGTCCTGAGTCTGCATTTGGGTTCAGCCTTGATACATAACAAGAGCTTTCTAAAACTAATTACTAAAAAGTCCTCTGCACTTAATTTATTGAAAGAAACAGACCATCCATTTACTCTTAATGAGGTTGGAATAATTAGATTCGCTCAGTGGAGAAGCGACCAATAACTGGAGATCAAGATGAGACTTCAGACACTTAACCTGCTGAGAGTATAAAACCCTGCTCTCGACCATGTATTCATTATTCACCATTTTGATGATCATAAACTCACTTAGACGTTGACTTTAGACTTTGACCTGATTGGTGAGTGGCTGGCCATTAAGTCGGGTGAAGGACATTATCAAAAAATCATCCAATACAGTTTTATTTCTGGACTGCAGCGAGCGGAAGGGTGCACTGGTTTAATGAGACACACTATGGGGATGAATGAGTCACACATAAATGAATAGTTGGTTTCCTAAGGAGCCTGAAAGCTTCATTTGCCAGGAGACAGAGACAATGCGTTGTGTGTTTGGCAGAATGAAAACAACTCCCTGCGTTGGACACACGGAGAGGAGGTGACGTCATCCCCGCAGGCTCATGGGAATTTTCCCATAGAGCCTGGAGGTGGGTGTGAAGGAGGAGGTGTGAAGCCAGAGGGGCATCAGACAATGAAAAAATTAGACAGAGCGAGAGAGATACACTTTTGCAGCAATGCATTACAGATTTTCACTCATTTGGAATGACATTTGGAGTCAAATATGAAGTTGGGTTGACTTCCAGGCATGTATTGTTTGTTTGGCAATATGTGTTTTATGCTGTTCAATTATTCTAACTTAAAAAGGAGCCAAAGTCTAAGTTTGTTGTTGTTCGTTGTCACCCAAAACCAGCAAGAAACTCCATCAGACACTGTCAAAACCAGCTGGTCACCAGCATAAACCATCAACAACCATCACCAGCCTAAACCAGCTCACCAGCATAAACCATCAAGAACCATCACCAGCCTAAACCAGCTGGTGACCAGCATAAACCAGCAAAAACCACCGTTCAAAACCAGCTGGTCACCAGCATAAACCAGCAAAAACCATCATAAACTGGCCACCAGCTAAAACCATCCTGAAGGTGACGAATTTCCTACCTTAAGCTGATCACCATCAAAAACCAGCATGACCATCATGAACTGGTCTAAGTTGGTTTATCTGAGAAGATTTAGTTATTCCATAACTGTCTAACAGTTTTCACAACAAAACCTCTACCTAACGATGTAATAATCTCCCCTATTTAAATCATTTTAATTATTTTAATTGTTTAAGTTATAGTGTTTATTCTATGATTATTTGCCTTTTGCTCTACATTTTGTTGTTTTTCTTTTTTTTCTGTTTTTTGTGAAGCACTTTGCTGCAGTTCCTTGTCTGACTATGTGAAACGGTGAACAATAATTTGGTAACACGTGGGGACCTCTGCTGGTCACTTTAGACAACACTATTTTGGAAGGACCACACAGGCTATTTCCACATATTAGGCTATTAATTCACGCTACTACACGCAACTAAATAATATATCACACACTTTTATCTTTACACCCTTTCACACTTTATTTATCTTCTAACTTCACCCTGGTATAGATCCTGTGCTTGCATAATGTTAAACTTTTATGGAATGGCCATTCTATCCTCTTGGCTTTTATTTTGATATATTTACTTTTACTTCCGTGTCACATGTCTGCCTTTCTTCATTCTTCAATTCAAAAATGAAAAAAGGAATCTGCAAAAAACAAAATTGGACCGTTTTTTGAATTTGGTTTTCTCGTTTTTCGTTGTTTGAGTCTGACAACAAAAAAACGAAAAACGGCTCTGTTTTTTTCGTTTCTCCATTTCTGGTTTAAAACAAAAAAAAAACATGGTATTTCCATTTTTTCGTTTTTGGTTTCAAACGAAAAAATGAACTGCCTGAACGTACACGGACCCAGCAAAAGAGCTGTCTATAAATCTCGTTACTAACACAGGCAAGTTTGGAGCAAATTGTATGTGAATGCTAAGTTTCACTTTTGTTTTCACAGCGGGAGACTCTGGACTGAGTGTAATGCTGCTGGTCTGTGCGTCTCCAAATAACAAACATGACGTGATGCGCACATCAGTCACATCAGAGATCGATGTAGATCAATTTCTATACACTGACCAACTTTTGATTTTGTGCCTCTGTATGGGAAACACTGCATGTCACAGTCAAAGACGCCCTCTAGAGGCCATCTGACGAAGTGCATCATCTCACGAAGCGACAGATGACTGACTGCCTGACCTGAATTTGCCTTGTGAGGAGCTTTGTTCCGGAGTGGAATTTGACAAGCTTTAGAAAAGAGGTGAAAACAGCAACACAGCTGGCCCACATGTTTGGATATTGGTTTATATCATTATGTCTCAATGAAATCTCCACATAGCACACAGTTTCAGGACTGGTTATAAGGTCTGATATCGCTTAGCACAAAATGCAGTTATTTTACTTTTGCTTATTAAAGTTATCCATTGATAAATTGATTTGATTCCATTGGACGTTTTTCAAAGTCATGTTTGCTAATTGAATCTGCTTTGTACTTTTGCTTTGTATTTGTATTTCATGCTAATATAAAGCACCTAAGAATTGAAAATGACTCACACACACACACACACACACACACACACACACACACACACATCCCGATCCCAGTGCCCACACACACTCAACAGGTTACAACCTATTCGCAGCCACGTGAAAGATCCAGTCAAAACCCTGTAACTTATGGAGCGAAGTCTCTCTGTCTTTTTTTTTTTTTTTTTTTTCTCTGATTCCCTCATGAAAGAGAGCTGGTGTTGAACATCAAAGGAAGCGTCTGGGCAGCGACTCGCCAGACAGTGACTTTGAATGTCTCAGCACGCCGGCCCCGCTAACGAACTGGCTGGCGCTCTCCAAGCCCCGCTGATGTCTGTCTGTGTCTGTTTAAAAACCGTGAACCATAACAGAGCCGCTATATTTAGCTCTTCATCGCGTATGTCGACTCGCTCTTTGAAGGTTGGCACTGCGAGCCCGGGCGTCGAGAGGGAGAGGAGTGCTGATGGCTAGGTAATGATGAGAGCTGTGCTCAAGAAACGGACAGTATTGTCAAGCTGTGAGATAGTTACTATGTTTGGCTCGCACGGAAGATGGCGTTGGTGCGCAGTCATTTCACGAGGGCTTTCTTTCAGGACACAAAGCCGAGTACGCAGGTTTTTATCCCATTCCATGAGTGTTTTCATGGGCAAAAACAACACTATGAAATGGATAGTTGTAGTCCTCACTTTTGATTGGCTGAGTCAGGTTCGAGGCCATTGCGTAATGCTACACTCGCGTCAAGCTTCCTCCTCCAATACTCTTCAGCTCAGCTTTCAGATGGTCAATACTACTGGAAAATACTGTTTATCTTAGCTTTCACATGCTAAATACTATTGGAAATAGCATGGCAGGACACAACTACTTGCTGGATTTTTTGTTTGTGGTTTACAATGTTCAATCTGCTGTAAAACCATAAACTCCAATGTGTCACTCCCTAAGTGAATGTGAGTTAAAGTGTGAAAAAGCTGATCAGGAGCAACCAAGGTCTACAGAAAACAAGTCGTTGCTTTTAACCATCAAGTTGTTGCGGCGGTTATTCCCATGGGACATGAACGCAACACCGGTACCCAATGAACACAGACGTATGATCACAGAACAGTTCATTCAAATGCCAATGCACTAACTGAAAATTGGCACTCATACCGTACATGTGTTGCATACCAACCACCTGCTGTTCAAAAACTATATTGCTTGGCGGACCAAGGAATTCTTATGTAATTATTATTGATTAAAAGTTATTGATCATTTGCATTCTTTCTCTAGTTATTGATCATTTGGATTCTTTCTCTAGTTATTGATCATTTGCATTCTTTCTTTTTTAATACAATGGCGTGTTACTGTTAACTCCTTTGTAAAAGAAATAAACTCTTTTTTTAGCCGAATAACAAATACACACAGCCTCTCATGGCTTATTGCTTTAAAGAAGCCGTTGCTCAAAATAACTAATTTTGAGTGCTGATAGTACATGGCCATTTGCAATGTTCTGCATCTAATTATGCAAACAAGGAGACCGTTTCTTATTCGACAGAATAGTAAAAGTGGGAGGAGTGCAAATCACTCGGCAGCCTGTCAGCCATGAGAGTGGCTGACCAATACTGCCAATTCCCAATGGAGAAAGGAATGATCAAAGGTCTCGGAAGGTCATGTCATTGGCCTTTATGTCAATTATTCCTAACAGCATGTGAAGGACTACAAATAGAACTGTCCAAGCAAAGATGGGCATTGATTGATCCAAGGTCTACGCATTGTTTCAGTTCGCAAGCAGCTAGTGTTAAGATTCTTTGATGAATTATACTCCAGAAAAATTTTAAGGTGACAAATCTTGAACTGGCCTCTTCTGGGTTAGACAATTAGACCTAATATATTAATACATATGCCCAAAACATTAAGAGTTTAAACTTACAGTGTCACTATCATACTATGACTGATGATGTAAATAGGCCAAACCATAATGATAGTAAAGAGCTTAAGAAATAGTAGGAAAAAGTATTTATATCACCATCCTGCTGACATGACACCCTTCATCTCCTAGACTACCAGACCCTTAAAATTTTAAATTTTAGTTCTCTGAGCTCAAATGAAGTTTAGTTTTTCTTGACCAGACACCTGTCATATAGTGATCAAAAATATTTCTACATTTGCCCTTTACCTAGCTCAATGAGAAACGTGAACAGCGCTGAGAAACACACTGATCTAGAAACTTTATAGCTCAATGTGACTTTCACAAGCATCCAGTGAAGAAAAATAAGCAACTACAACTCAAACTGACAAGGTATCCCTTTTAATACAATAAGCATTCCCACGTCTGTCTGTGCAGTCTAGTGACTGGAAGCCAAAGTGAGTGTTGGGGCCTCACTGCATCCACTATGAATTTTAAATCCAGAAATCAATGCTTCTGGATACAGCAGGTCAGGTCTCCCAGAAGGAGAAGGGAGGAGGGTATGGAGGGGTGAAATGAGGCCAGCATCCCCCCTTACCTAGTGGTGGGTTTGGCATTGACTACAACAACAAAGTGCATGGCGAGAAATGAGGATGCACTTTAGAGGCATGGCTTCAACAAATCCACCATAAAAGAGGCAGACATACCAATTTCTCCACTGATAGTAGCCTCAATAGACCAGAATGCAATGCAGCTACAAGAGTAAGGGATGCGACCGCGATCATAGACACACCCCAGTGTTATGAACTAGTTGGCTTGCTAGCTAGATTTCTATGCCCCATACCCCCACCTTTGATTAAAAGCAAAAGTTCACGCCCCTCTGGGTGTTGTTGAAAGGCATTCTGGGAAATGTAGGAAATCACTAACTGAAGTAGAAGACGACAAGGCAGGTTGAGGGAAAGTTGGTACACCAAAAAAGTAAATTACAACACTCAGAATGCATTGAATACACAGATTGATGATACTGTATCTAATAGTGTAAGAGGATCCTATGGTGGATTTTTCCTTTAAAGGAAAAGGGCTTAAATGACACTTTTCTGAAATTTTTGATTTTTGAATACATTGGTGGTTGTGATGAATTATGATGATCTCCGATTGGAGGTCATAGCTTACCTCCCTTTTTATTTAACACTACATCACTGCATATACAGAATACACTGTATATAACATTAGTGTTGCTTTAAAGTGAAATACTTATTCGCAAGATTCACTGACCAAGACTGTTGTTTAATGCATCCAGTGTTGTGAAAAATATGAATTAATATTCACATAGCCCTGTGGCTCATAGGATCCCTAGGTCTTTACAATCTATGTCAATTGCAGGGGCAAGTAATGCAATGGGGAAATGATCTATGGACAGAGATTTTCCGTTAACTGACAAACATAAGCTTGCTGACAAAGTGGAATAAAATCACTTGAACAACTTTATTCCATAACTTCATAAGGTCACTTTCCCTTTGGTGCTTTCAGAGGAAGGCAAGCCGCATAGTTGTGACACAAGTCAAGTGGACATAAGGTCACCCCACAGCATGATTCAAGCCATGTAGTCTGCTGCTTACTGCTGAAGTAGACAGAAAGATCACCATGAGTCACCGGCATCAGTGCATGCTCACACACACACACACACACACACACACACACACACACACACACACACACACACACACACACACACACACACACACACACACACACACACACACACACACACAAACAAAGGCCTACAGGGAGGAAATGGATGCTTCCATCTCCCCCAAAAGACACCCAGGGGAAACCTAGACATGCAAGACACCCAGGGGAAACCTAGACATGCAAACGTGAACACACACACGCAGTCTCCTGGCGGGCTGTCACGTGTCCTGTCATGAACGGACTGTTACACACACGCTTTGTGCACCTTGAAACTGACATGCAAATACACTGTAGTGTATTTGCATGTCAGTTTCAATGCATAGTGTGAGTAGCAACATGAGATTTGCAGATCGGCTGGACACGTCCTTGGTTCAACCCTGCCTCTAGCTGCTGCACGCTGAAATTCAGCACTGACAGCAAGCACACACACACACACACACACAAACACAGCTCCTGGCACTTAAAGGTGCTATGTGTAGCGTTTTAATATCAATAAATCATTACCATATTCATTTGTGTAATTACTGCAAACAAAGGAGACCATCACCGAGAAGATTGGCAGCCTCTACCGGTCTCTACACTGCATTTTACATCGCAATTTTTAAATCAACAACAGGGTTTATGGGAAATGTACGGAAGAGGATTAGGGCCACGTGAAAAAATTATTTGAGTTCTGAAGTCAGAATTCTGACATTAAACTCAGAATTCTGACTTTTTTCTCAGAATTCTGACTTTATTCTCAGAATTCTGACTTTAAATTCAGAACTCAAATAAAATTTTCACATGTGGCCCTAATCCTCTTCTGTAGAAATCTAGTCTTAAAGGGGCATCGAGTAATTTTTTTATTTTACCAGCCTGTATCGCTGACCAAGGAATTGCAGCAACATTGACAGACAGTTTTCTGGCACAGTTTATGGACAGACATATTAAAGTCACATTTTTCACAATAGAAGCTAGCTAATTAGAGCAGAGAACATCAACAATTCCACTAGTGTGAGATAGAAGGTACCAGTCATCTCCACCATGCTTTAATTTGTTTGCGGTAATCACACCAAGATATCACAATTAATGTGACTGATATATTGAAGTTTAAGAATACTTAAACTTCACCTTTAAATGGCCTGTCACTCATAAGCATGGTTAGGCTGTGGATGAATGTTATCAGTTCAGATAGAAACTGTGAGCTCTGCTATCAGTAACACTGAGATAATGGAGGAGGAACACTCATCTCCTCTCAAATCCTCTGCTGCTGCCTAGCAATGCAAGCTCACACTCCAAAACAATAACAGGAGAGACCACAGGGATAACCTTTAGGAAAGTGAAAGGTGTGTGTGTGTGTGTGTGTGTGTGTGTGTGTGTGTGTCAGTTTCAATCTGTGTTTGATGTGGGGTTTGTATCTCTATACAGAACAGAACATTAGTGTGTGTTTTGTGGATTTACATGTATATATGTGTGTGTGTGTGTGTGTGTGACAAGTGTGACGACAACAACTTAAGGTGTCAATCTTATTCCCAGTGGTGCTGTTTTGTCCAGCATGTTTCATAGGAGAAACCAAGATCTTTTGACCTATTGAGAGTCTGGCATTTTGGAAGCAGAACAACTCAGCAGAAATAAAGTGCATTTTAAATGTTGTTTACCCAACATAAATTAAATGCAGGTAGGTGTACCTTGTTTACAACCAGATGACCTTTACCTGCGCTCAGCTCTAATTACAGCTCCGCCAGCGGAAAATGGGACGAGACTCGCTCAGAATGGCTCTGGTTCTCTTTGGTTAAGTTGATCTATGCATGACCTTTGCCCATGATGACCAGACGCACTGAAGATCCAATCACCCAAACCACCTCCGGCACTCAACACAGATGCATTTGGCCACATTAACAGCTAAGTGTGAATGCAATGTGTCGGCAATCCACATATCACAACTACAAAAAATTGGAAATAAATTTCCG
This sequence comes from Centroberyx affinis, assembly GCF_046629955.1. Lineage (NCBI taxonomy): Eukaryota > Metazoa > Chordata > Actinopteri > Beryciformes > Berycidae > Centroberyx > Centroberyx affinis. The sequence continues at coordinate 51,664 of NW_027279674.1, forward strand.
TTTGGATCCGACCAGGAAAAATCCACAAATCAAACCTGCAACACACTGCAAAGACAAATCATTTAGTCTATTATTGAGTCCTAAAAATGGTCATTTTCTTAAAATAGGTGAAAAAAATCTGCGAATGGGGTTAGATCATTTCGCTTGATTCCAATGCAAATCAATTTGTTTCAAGCATTTTGTAGAATGAAGAGTCATTTTCTTTATAGTAGTGCAGTGATCTGCCTGATTCTGACTTGTTTCAACATACTGACACTCATTTCTAGAAAATTCCTGAAAGAAGTGAAACTGCATTGGAAACAAGTGGAGTTATCTCTCCTCACTGGCAGAATTTTTCTCTTGGTTTATGAAAAGTAACATTTGAAGGCTAAATTATGTTTTTTGCAGTGCAACTTGGATAGTATCATACTTGTCAAAAATGGATTGTCAGCAGACTGGTAGATGGGGAACATGATGAGGTTGAGGCATTTACAGTCCATGTTAAAGGACGTAAATATTCCAAGAGGAAATGACATGCTCAGCAATTTTTGGCGAGTGAAAGAGAATTTAATTTCAGTGTGTATACAACAGATGAATTTTAAAGGTTTGGACTTCTGTAACTTTGTGGCGTCACAAAGGTTCGCTCATTATCATTTTTGTAAGAAATAATAGACTAACAAAGTGTTTTTATCAAAGCGGTTGAGTGGTTGTCATTGTTTTTTACCGGAGAGTTTTCCCTACCTGTAGCTGCCGGGCTGCGGTGTCTCATGTTTCACGTATCCAGCTGTAATCTAGTCACAATCGGGATACAAGACTCATGTTAATGCCAGGTGTAATAATAATAATAATAATAATAATAATAATAATAATAATAATAATAATAATAACCTTTATTTGTATAGCACCTTTCATACACAACATGCAGCTCAAAGTGTTTTACATCAATAGAAGGCAGATAAATTACAGATAAAAAGATAAAATTCATATAAAAGAACAAGCAAAATGCACTGCATTAAAAGAATCAAATCAAGGAAAATAGAAAGATAAAAGAACACAACAAATACTCCCACTTTTAGATGCACATTGTGAGTGAACCCATATGTTTTTCTGTAATTTTCTTTTCCCCTGTCCTTCCTGATTCTACTCTTGATCTGATATTTACGTCAGATCTCACTGCCTAAGGCAGACGAGAATCATAGATTCTCCTCTTGGTCAAAAACCTCACCATCCACAGATGGATGAACATCATACAGGGTAAAGCTCTGCCCCCCCCCCCCACATATAGTGTTCACTTGTGCAAGTAAGCATTACTCAGACAAGACCAATGAAAATTCGTACTTGCCTGTGTCAGCTCTGTTGGGATCCTGAACAAAAACAGTTAAAATGAAGGCTATTTAAAAGCTAAGCTGAAAAGATAAGTTTTATAGCAGTCGTTTGAAAATGCTTACAGAGCCCGCCTCTCTAATATTGTTTGGCAGGGTGTTCCACAGTTTAGGAGCATAGTTAAAAAAGGCTGCATCCCCAATCTTCTTTTGAGTGGGGTTTTGTACTTCTAACAAACCAGTAGTAGAAGACCTGAGGCTCTTGATGGAATGTAGAACAGCAGGGATTCTGTAATTTAGGCCGGTCCTAAGCCATTAAGAGCTTTGTATACAAGTAAAAGAACTTTAAAATAAATTCTAAAGGACACTGGGAGCCAGTGCAATGTAGCTAAAACCAGAGTGATATGCTCTCGCTTCCTTGTTTTTGTTAAAAGTCTAGCTGCAGAATTTTGGATAAGCTGAAGCCTCTCAATAGACTTTTTAGGGAGGCCGGTAAAAAGGGCGTTGCAGTAGTTCAGTCTACTTGTAACAAACGTGTGAGTTAGCTTTTCAGCATCTTTCTGGGTTAGGAAGGGCCGCACCTTGGCAATATTTCTAAGATGAAAGAATGCTGTTCTGGTCACCTTGTTTATATGGGAATTAAAACTTAGATCAGAATCTAAGATAACACCCAGGCTTGTTACTTCTGATTTGATCGAGGGATTCAGGTTCCCAAGTCTTGTGGAGAGTTCTTCTCTTTTGGCTTTGGGGCCGACCAAAAGTATTTCTGTCTTATCTTCATTCAGTTTTAAGAAATTAGTGTTCATCCAATCATTGATAGCCAATAGACAAGTAGTGAGGGAGCTTAAGGCATCTGCGTGATTTGGCTCTACAGAAATGTATAGTTGTGTATCATCAGCATAGCTATGGAAATTGACATTATGTTCTCTGATAATATCACCTAATGGAAGCATGTATAGTGAGAAAAGCAGGGGACCAAGATAGCTTCCCTTGTGCAACACCAGAAGTTAGATCATGTTCTCCAAGACATGATACATGATATCCAAGACAGATGAAAAATTTTCTCCCTGTAATGTAAGTTCTGAACCAGTTTAGGACACATTCAGAGAGACCAACCCAGTTCTCGAGACGATCTATGAGAATATTGTGGTCGATGGTGTCAAATGCTGCACTCAAGTCCAAAAGAACCAGAACTGAGACCCTGTTGGCATTAGTGCTAAGTCTCAAATCATTGACTATTTTGGTGAGAGCAGTTTCTGTGCTGTGGTTGTCTCTGAAACCTGACTGAAACTTCTCCAGAATGTTGTTTTAATTGAAAAAGTTGTTAATTTAGTTAGAAACCACTTTTTCAAGCTCCTTACTTAAAAAAGGAAGGTTTGATATGGGACTGTAGTTACTTAGGACCCCACAGTCCAAATGTGATTTCTTCAACAGTGGTTTCACAACAGTTTTAAAGGCATCAGGAAAAACCCCAGTCTCAAGTGATGTATTAATGATTTTCAGAGCAGAGTTTGAAACACTATTGAAAACCCTCTTAAAAAATGTAGTGGGGACAGGGTCAAGAGAGCAGGTGGAAGATTTACTCTCTATTACAATCTTATTAAGTTCTGGAACAGAAATACTAGAAAATGCCCTCATGGATGTTTGACTTTTACAAGGTTGGTTATTGAAATTACCAGCACCTGAAGTGATACTAGCCCTGATAGTTGTGATTTTGTTTTTAAAAAAGTTAGCAAATTCCTCACATTTTGCATCAGAGGCTTGGCTTAAAATGTCAGAGACAGGGGCAGGATTCAGCAGGTGGTCAGTGGTGGAAAACATTATTCTAGGATCACTCCCGCTCTCTGTAATGATCTTTGAGAAATGGGCTTTTCTTGCAGCACGTACAGCATTGTGTTATAAGCAGTTAAGGATTCTTTATAAATGCTACGATGGACCTCAAGTCCTGATTTTCTCCACTTCCTTTCTGCTGCTCTACATGTTCTCTTGAGCTCACGGACAGAGTTATTTATCCATGGTGATATTTTGCCACTTAACCTATTTTTGACCTAGAGTGGGGCCACTTTGTTCAGTGTATTACTCAGATTGTTATTGAAGGCATCAACCATTTCATGTACTGAGCAGTTTAGATAACATGAGTCCAGTTCTCTTACAAGCTCTGAGAACTCAAGTTCTGCTGTTGCATCTAGGAACCGCTTTTGAGCAACAATTTATTTCATGTTCCTGGTTACAATCAAATGAGCATCCAAGAATACACAGTATTGGTCGGAAACGGAGACATTAGATACATTGTCAATCATTAACTCTTTCGTCACAGCCAGGTCGAGTGTGTTACCATGGTTGGTGTATAGCCTCAGTGACATGTTGAGTTAGTTCTAAACTGTCCAGTTGGTTGATGAATTCCATAGCCTTCGAATCAGACATTATTTATGTGAATGTTTAGATCACCATTCAAAATTATTCTACTATATCTGGTGATAATAAGTGATGCCAATTCAGGGAATTCTGGGAGAAAAAATGGTAGTTGCCTAGGTGGCCGATAGAGTGTTTCACTAGCAAGGACCACACCATCAACAAGATGCATTTAAATGATTTATTGAAGGAAGATTGATGAGCGTGGTTTCTGGTTGCTGAATGCGTTGTGGGGAGGCTTCGTAGGGTGAACTATAGTTATCTCGAATGTTGAGGAGAGATGAACGGGGCGGGATTCGGACCATGGAAGAGACTAAACTTGCAGAACTCGCCCGCGCCCTGGACGGCTTTCGGGCCGTAGTAAGTGGGGTTTTCAGGCACGGTGGCGATGGGGAAGTTTTCGGCTTCTGCTGCAGGCTCTGATGGCATGGGCTGGTGGGAACTTTGGGCTTGGCCGTCCTGATTCCTTCCGAAAAGATCATTGTCCGATGGGGAAAGAGAGATGAAATCCATGCTCGAGATGAGGTGAGTGCATGAATGATGTTGCTCGTACGAAAGTAGTAGCTCAATAGTTTGAGTGCTTGAGGCGATGTTGCTTGCTCTCGGTTCTAGCGCAGAATACGAGAGCGAAAGGGGAAGAGAGGGTTAGGATGGTATTTAAGGGATGCCGGAAGAGGCACGGTTGAGGTGTGGTCCTGCTCCTGAAACTCCCTAGGTAAGCTTCAATAAAATAAGTACTGGAGCTTCAGCCTTGAGGACAAAGGCCAGATATTCAAAAGACAAAAACTCTCCTAGGTCAACCTTTGTACAGTTAAACTGATCTGAGTAGATTGCAGCTATTCCATCCCCTCGTCTGCCCTGTCTAACTGACTGATAGAAGTTGTAATTTGGAGCACATGCTTCAATAAGTGTAGCATTGCTATTTTCGATTTGAAACCGATTTTGAGTGATGAGGGACACATATCCAATTCGATAGGTTTGCAGAGTGATTTGATTACATCTTATTTAGCCTGTTCCTAGTCAAAACAGGAATGGGGCCAGCAAGAACACTGGGTCCCAGCTTGATATGGGAGCAGTCATGGGTGCCATCTCTACAGCAGCAGGGACCCTGAACATATCAGTTGTTATGTTTTCTGGTGTTGATATCAGCACTGTTGGCCTGACACACAGTACTTGATGCAGCCGGTGAGGATGAACGCCGGGAAGAGGAAGTTGGGGGGAAGGCTGTTGTGGTGGTGTCTTGACCAGGGGGAGAGATGGAGCTGGGGGGCACAGCTTTGAGTGTGGAAGGGTGCTACATTGGAAGGAGCGGGCAATGGGTCGGGGGGTGAGTTTGATCCCAGCATCAACGAGTTCTTCCATTTTGTCGGTGAACCCTAGATGAGTGCCAGTGGGAGAAAGGAGAGGGAAGAAGCAGGGGGAAAGGGGGGAGGATGATCTAGAGGACTGGAGAGACTGGGGCCGGCAGCTGTTGTCCAACGGCTCTGGCAGGTCACATGGAATATCCTGGCTCCGAGAATGCTGCTGATCTGTTTGTTGTGGATAGACAGGAGGCAACTCAGAGTGGTTGACCTTGGGCTGCTGATATCGGGACTGCAGTGCATTAGGGCAGGGGGCAGATGGGAGGTGAAGAGAGTAGTGAAGATTCCCCATTAGTAGTTTCACCCCAAATCTGTTTGGTATGTAGGCCATCAGGTTTGAAAAGGTTTTTGCGTCCCCAGAACAGATTGAAATTATCAATAAAGTTCAGTCCTTTTGAACTGCATGATGTGGAAAGCCATGAGTTCAGCGCGAGGAGTCTGCTGAACTTGTTGATTCCTCTGTCCACTGTTGGTAGGGGACCTCTGATAAATGATTGAATCTTTAGTTGGCCAAGTCTGTCAAACAATTTCATGAAGTCCTGCTTTAGCAGCTCTGACTGCTGTCTGCGAGTGTCATTTGTCCCCACATGAACAATGATTTGATTTATTCTTGGATGATCAGACAATATCTGGGGAATTTTATCATTGATGTCACTGACCATTGCGCCTGGGAAACAACATGTTTTCAACATCTTACCGCGAATGTCTCTGATAGCGGAGTCTCCCACAATAAGAGTGAACGGCTCGCTCGCTTGATCCGATGGGGGGCCACGGTTTAGTCCTTTGACTGAGTGAACTTTTTTTTGGTGTAAAGGTAAAGGGGGCCCATATCTCAGGCCAGTATATAGCTACACCTCCTCAGTTGCCCCACTGTCCTTGGCCAGTGAAGATGAACACAGGCCCTGTCATGAATAAAGTTGAATAATGGTTGCTCTGGTTGGAGTGGATGTGACGAGCGTGGGGCCGCTTGCAGAGAAGGTTAATAGCTTCTAAATAAGGACAGATGCTTGTTGTGGTTTGCTGTCATGGGAGCGCAGCGCGGCCAGCAGCAGCAGACCCACCAGCCAAGTCCAGTAATGAACAGTCACAAACAATCTGCTGCTGCTCGTCTTCAATCCTGCATTCATTCGTTCATTCATTCCCCCCCACCCCCCCACCCCCTTCACACACACACAAACCCTCTATTTTTCCATAGGGCGATACGAAAAACCAGAAAGACGGGGAAGGCCATTGTTAAAATTTACATGTTCCAAAATTTCCATAAATGTTGTAAATATGACATCTTTGTCTTGTCGTCCAGCACATATTTTATGATTTTTGAGAAACAAATGCATGACCACTGAAATCCACTTGTCTCAAACAACTAAAATTATAACCAGTTAACTATGCTTAACAAAACGAGGGCCTGCATTTAGCAACATCGCATACTTTTGAAAAGCAGAATTAATGGCATCTACCTAATGAAAGACCACCAAGAAAGACTGGAACAGGCAATCAAATGAAAATTAATAAATGATTAAATGAAATGAATATAAAAATGCTTAGACTGCAGTAGTTGAGACTACAACTACATGTTATACCATTCATAAAGAGTTTGGACAGTGTATATAGTCCAAATATTATCCACCATTTAAGCATACTGACCTAAATTGGCTAATTGACATTTATTTTAAATACTAGTATAGGTGTGGTAGTCCAGGGTGTAGGCAGTTTAAAGACCCTATGAAACGGCATCTTTACTTCCTGGATTTGATGTATTTCCTGTTGAAACAGGATGTTGGGGGCGGGACATAATGCAGTGAGGGATCATTCAAAAGTCTAAACCAATGGAATATCAGTCAGGGAGAGAAAGGCAGCTTCATTTGATGGGAGGAGCAGAGGGGCGGGATTGTTCGAAAATCTGTGATCTTTTATTGGCTGGAATTTATATTTATACCTACTGGTGCAGCATGAGGTCACCATTAAAGATACTCTGTTTTCTTTAATATTACAGCTCAATCAAGAGTCCATAGCTTTACTGGAAAGCCCCGGTCTCCTGTAGTGATAAACAATCATCATTTACATGGATTTCTCTAAGCCTAGCACATCAAAATATAGCAAAAGCTACACTTATCAATAAGCCATCCATCCGCAAACAGCTCCTCCCTGGAGGCGAATGCCCACTGAGCTGTTTGGCACAATGAATGAGTCATGTGTCCCACCGACCCACCAGCCAAATGTGCATAACATATGACTGTTGACACAATTGAATTTGTTGAACGATGGTGCTTTTATGACAATATGTGTTCAGTCGATAGCTCCGATGATGCAGAGAAACAATATAGATGGTGGAGTCAATGAAATTATGGCATTTGGTCTCTCTTTCTAATAGAGAAAGCTGGTGGCAGAAGTCCAACCAAAAAAGCTTTGGAGTAGACATTCATCACTCCCATTGAAAAAGTTGTGCACTCTCTGACACTGTAGCAATGTTGATATGATATGCCTGTATGAGAATATTTTTTTTTTTTTGCAGAGTTTTGTGTATTTGTAGTGAAGAAAGGGGAACAGAAGCTCTTTTCAACATTGCAGTCTTGGCTGGTTTTGTGACCCAGAATCAAGTCTCTTTTTTTTTATTAGGAATTGGATAGAGACATGAAAGACTGACCACAATAACACAATTATTATTATTATTATTATTATTATTGTTATTATTATTATTATTATTATTATTATTATTATTATTATTATTATTATTATAACCTTTATTTAAACAGGGAGGGCCATTGAGAGCAAGCTCTCTTTTACAAGGACGCCCTGATTACATTACATATAAAAACAAAGCAACACAAAACAATAACACAAAGAGCAAAAAATAAAAAAAAGTTTTACAAAGAAGTTAAATTAAAACGTTTTCCATTATCACACTCTTGGAGGACTGAAACAGCCCGCTGCATTGATAGCAAGTCAATAAAGTCCTTCAACCAATTCTCTATACTGACTACTGGCTTACATTGTTTCCAGTTCATTTAGATAATGCACTTGGCTGATAAGAAGGCCAGTGCAATAACACACTGTTCAAATTGTGATTGTACATTGTCCATTTTCACACCTAGTATACAAGTTACCGGACATGGTTTGATATCTATATTGAGAATACGTCCTAAGTTTTCAACAACATGCAACCAAAATCTCTTCAAATCAAGTCACTTTATGGTCATTCAACTGTCTGACAACAGAAACATGTCAGTGCCAACAATTGGGTCATATTATACATTTTACTGAAACTCAAAATATGTGATGACAGTAAGAGATGGCGGAAAGCGGGCTTCTTCAAACCCTTCCTATCCCTCTATTGTTCCTGGGTTGGAGATCTATTTCTATCTATCCTTCTCTCACTGTGTTGCGTCACAGCACAGTATCTCTCTCTCTCTCTCTCTCATCTATAGGGATTGATTGACGTATGGAGAGGGCGGGGCGCTGAAGGTCAACCTCTGATTTCTGACACTTGATTGGCATCCAATGATCAGCCCGCAGGGAAAAGTGCCGGGGAGGGGGGTGCCAGAAACAGATGAAAGGGAACGAGTGAAGACCGGATTTTAAGAAAAGAAGTCAGTGGAAAAAGGCTGCGGCAGGAAGGCGAAGAGCGAGGAAGGCGTGGGGGATTGGAGATATGGCGGAAACAACAGGGGGTGGTGGTGTCACAGAGGGAAAACATGGGATGAGAATGAACTAATGAAGTCCAATGAGGCAGAAGAGGATGTGGCTTAATGACAAAAACATGGACGGTAAAAGAAAAATGGACATAAACATAATAGTGCCACGATATGTGGATCTCCAAGTATTCCTGTGTTTAGACCTATGTAAATTATGATGTGCTGAATTAGAAAAGCTGAAGGGGGAACGGCAAGTGTTGAGAACGGCAAATAAATATTCACATAGTGACGTTGGTTCGTAAAATATCTTTTGTCTCTCGGACCCAAATCTGAGAATATTTTTATTGCTAGAAATGATTTTGAACAGAATCCCATGACTATCTGTATTGTAGGTAGAGAGATAACAGAGAAACTATGATCAAAACAGTCATTCTTCTACATTCTCTAATTGTGTTCACTTCTTGTAAATGATTTAACACTTCATCAATTTGCTGGAGACCCACTGAAACCCTCTCAAGGACCCCTGGTGGTCCCCGGACCCCACGTTGAGAACCACTGCACTAGAATACTGTCAAGTGCATTTCTTTAGTTTCTGTTTTCAGACAGCATGAAATATGGTCGACATTAGCTGACACTAAAGAACAATAATAACTGATTCAAGTCTCTGTACATATACTGTACTTCTTAAAATTTTATTGTGCTGATCTTTTAATTTCTTTTTAATCTTTATATGTTTGTCGTGTTTCACATATACAAATGTGCTCTTTTTATGTTTAGGATTTACGATTTTAGTGGGTTTTTTTACGTACAATTTTGCGCTGTTTTCAGTACAACTTAGCCTACTGCAAGCATGGATTAATTAAGTCAAGTCAAGTCAAGAACTTTCTCAATATTGTTCTCTCCTGGATGTGTCTTTTATGACGGAAGCCTATTCATTCTCTTCAACCCAGCAGATGGAAACACACCTAATTAACTTGTCAGCTTGACAGTTGGACGGAAACACAGGAACGAATGCAGGAGGTGTTGGTTCGGACCAGAGAATCTCATTCACACAGCTCCCATCTCATTAGGAGCAACATCTGCTGGAGAGGTAGATGACAAGGAGAAAGAGAGGAGATGAGAAATTAGAGGAGGAGGCAGAGGAGGAGAGAAAAATAGTCGGCGGCTGCCCCCTTCATCTACCCGCTCTCTCCAACTGCAACCCGTCCTGTCCGTCAAAAGAGACAGAAAGAGAGCGAGAGAGAGAGAGAGACAGAGAGAGAGAGAGAGAGAGGAATGAGCGGATGGTAGATTAGGGGGACGGACAAACAAACGACACGCAGATGTCAATTTGAGACGGAAACCGGTGACTCGATTTTGAGAAATTGAATTGCAAATGACTATTTATTTAAAATGTCAGCACTGTGTACCTCAATCTGCCTCCGTGTACTTAGCTGCCTCGTCTGGCTGCATGTCAGATTCCATCAGATACCTGCTGTGCTGCGGTTTTCTCCTCTTATAATACTTGAAAGGTTAGACTGATAAACTTTTGGCAGAGTATTCAGAGGAGTCTAGGTCTAACTTGTCATTTGCTATTATATAGAGCACCAACCTGGCGTTTGAAATAGGCTGGAGGAGCAATGATGGGTGTCATGGTTTTGGTTCTGGAGCCATGCAGTAGCTGTTAGTATTGTCACGATACCAGAATTTTAGGGATAATATATCAAAATTCAATATTGCGCAATACAAAAATGCAAAAAAAAAAAAATCACAAATGAGACGGCTTGCAATTTCACAGGCTCTCCATTGAAATTATGTTATTTGCATGTTGAAGTTTTTAAATTCTTTACATTCTAGCGAGCCAATGCCATCGCTAGGAAGATTTGTGGCTCTGAAATAAACATAAATCTGCACAGTCAGACTTTGTTGTCGTTGAACTTTTATTTATCACATCGTATCGTGGTTGTATTGAATCGTGAACCACATATCGCGTGTTGAATCGTATCGCGAGGCAAGCATATCGTCCCATCCCTACTACCAACACTAGGTATAATATAAAAAAAATTATTGACTTTTGTGTTGACTGCTGCAGTCTATTCCATCTATTCCAATCCTTCTTTGAACTGTTCCAATCCATTTGCCATCAGCACATATACGCCCTCTGGAGGCAAAGTTGAAGTGAAATTTCAGCTTGCAGAACACATGCGGTGAGAATATTGACAGATTGAGTCATTCGTTCATTCTCTTTATCTGCTTATTCCTATTCAAGGTCACAGGGGGTGGCTGGAGCCTATCCCAGCATGCATTGGGACAGGTCACCAGTCCATCACAGAGCGAACACAGATAGACAAGACACTCACTACGGACAATTTAGAGTCTCACTATGACACATTAAAGTATTTTAAGTCTTTTGCAAAGGTATCAAAGTAGCATTGAAATTTTGGTTATTGTGACAACACTAGTAGACTCTTCATTAGTGACAGAAATATTTACTATATTTCTTTCACTTAAGCTAACAGAGAATACTAACATAGAAACCACTACACTATCCCCCCATTCCTTCTCTCACACTTTCTTTTGCTCTCAGTAACATCTCAGCCTCTGCAGGGTTAAGACCTTTCCGACTTAAAGCTAGGCTAGAGACACGATGAAAGAGACTGACTGACTGACTGACTGACTGATGGAGAGACAGACAGGGTCGATCATTAAACCATTAATCTTCTGGCTCCATCAGATGAAGAGTGACAGAGGCACCTCCGATCAATCAATCCTTATGTAATCTTCCCAGGCAAACTCCCCAAAGCATCGGTTATTACAACCTGCCTTCGCAACAGCCTCCACCCCCTTCCCCTGGCTTAGCCATCCACCCATATGCGCGCGCGCACACACACACACACACACACACACACACACACACACACACACACACACACACACACACACACACACACACACACACACACACACACACACACTCCACTCCCAACTCCTATCCCCATGAGCTTCCGCCTTCTCCCTGGATGCCAACCTTAATTCCCTTTCTGTTAAATTATTCTCTCTCTTTCGCATACATATGAGCACACACTCACATTGGAACACACACACAGGAATCATTCATTTGTGTCTCAATGAATAGACAAAATGCAGGGAGAAAAAAAAAAAACCCAATAAAAATATTCAGAAATTCTGCAAGAGCTGACAGTAATCGCAGCATCCAAATTCAAAACCATTCAAATAGGAGGACACCTTTCCCTGTATCTCTACGCTGAACCTGATCTCCGCACGGCAGCGCGGTGGAGCCCCCGCGGGGTCCGGTTCACCCTCCCCGTGACCCCACCCCGTCTCCCCCGTGCCTCGGCAGATCAATGGGCGCAGCGTGGGCACAGCGCCATTAGGTTTTTAATTGAGCCATCCAGAGGGCGGCTGATGTTTTAATGAGGCCGGGTCCTGTTTTCATCCTGACCTTTGAGGCTGCGCCCTACAGGTGTCCATCCTCCGACTTAAAAGCGGCGTACGGGCTGGTAGGGCTCCACCTGCAGGTGTCAAAGACCTCGCCAAGCTCCTCTGCGGAGCGTGACATTTCCACCCGAACCAAATACACCCAGAGGATTTGAGTGAGGTCGTTTATTTTTTTTCGGTGTAACACGCCTGGCTACAATGTTCGGACCTCGAGTTAAATCACCGATTTTCTGTACGACTGAGAGCGCTGCGTCCCCATTTGTAAATCTGTTTTGATTCTAGGACAGTCATTCTCAACCTTTTTCATATCAAGGACCCCTAATTTAGTCCACATTAGGTCCACAGGCCCCCATTTGATGAGATTTTGTCTCTCGGACCCAAATCTGAGAATATTTTTATTGTTAGATATGATTTTGTTCAGAATTCCATGATTATCTCTATTCTAGGTCAAAATACTCATTCTTCTTCATTCTCTAATTGTGTTAACTTCTTGTAAATTAAATAATGGTGAAGTTTAACACTTTATCAATTTGCTGAGGACTCCCTGGAACCCCCTCAAGGACCTCACCTTGAGAACCACTGCTCTAGGAGATAGCATAGACTTTGTAGTGAACTCATATAGTACACAAATACAGCTCAGAGCTTTATATGGCCAGCTGTCGAGGATTTGATGTGACATGTTTGCATAAAATAATTTAAAAGTTGTCAAATTTGCCTTGAAGTGGCGATGGTGCCAAGTGTGTGTGTATGTTTATCTAAAATCTTAACTGGCCTGAAGACGTACAAGAAGCCAAAGAATTGTTTGCTCAGGGATAGCAATTATACTTATCCAAACTCAACTGTAGACATCAAAGCAAATATGAATATGACAGCTTTTGTTTCAGTCATTTGGCTGAAGTTGTTGCTGCATTATAAGCATAAGCTGAGAACAAACTGCCCTCATGAGGGAAATCTGCAATGAAAAATGACAGGCTTATGCAACAACATGAAATTAAATCTTGCAACGACGAATGCATCTGAGGCTCATCGGATTTGGAATGATGATGAATGATGAAAATGACAGTGAAATCCAAAATTACTATCAGCTTTAATACAGAAACTTGTACAAATCCAGAACCATGGAAGTACTCAAAACACAGGTACGGCAGGGAGGTATGGAGGCAAAACAATTAACAAAATTGCAAAAGATTTATACCAATGTAAAGAAGGGAAAACTACACCTTAAAATGCACTCAACCTTTTGGAAAATCAGCTCTCAACTTACTGTTGTGTGATGAGAAGAGTGATAGCATTTGCTTGGTTTCCTGGAAGGCATGCTAACACTCAGGCACACTGTGTGTAATACGTCGCGGAGGGTCCAAGTGCTAGCCACATAACTTGAATGGATAGAACAGTCATTCCCACTCAAATCATCGTTCCTGGATGGTCGAAGCGGCGGCCATTTTGATGTGTACCACTGGGCTAACTTCCGTATAAACCGACTTATGGCAAGTCGCTTAGGTGAGAGGTTTTGCAGCAAGGGCCAAAGCAGTGGAAAACTGGCGGAGGCTACTTGCAGCTGAATCAAGTTGTCACTCATTCCACCACTAGGTGGTGCTCTTTTACAAGTTGCTGCTGTCGTAGGTCAAAAGTTTTGACATCTGTGCAGTTAGAAGTGGTTATAGTTGAGTTATAGTTGTTCATCTCAGAGTTTATCTCAGTTTCAGCTGATGTCTGTTAGCTGTTTAAAGTTGGTGAATGCTAACTTTTCTTCTCCACTAATGGTAGGCTAAGCTATGTTAGTTATAGCATTTAAGGGGTTATATTATGTTAAAGGTACCTGCTTGATGATGCTTATCAGCTAGGTTTGCTACTATGCAGATGCTGACTAGAGGAGCTAGCAAGAGAAGCACAATCTTTGACAGTGCTATGTTAACCTTGTTGCTAATGTTGCTAATGTAATGAGTTTTGACAGTTTACTAAGCAGACTAAGACTTGTGTTGTCACCATAGCAACTAACCCTTAAAATTCCATAATCGCCATTTTATGCTGTACTAGCAAAATTACCATGACAAATAGTTGAAGGACCGTTGACTAAACTGCTGTCATTCTTCTCCTTGCACAACAGTAAGTTGATCAAAGCATTCATTGACCCAAAAAAGTAAGTGTAGCCTAGGTGTCTTTCCATCAGCTGGGTTGAAGTGAATGTGAAAGAACAAAAAAAACAAAAAACATCCACTAGAAAAATAGCTTCATATTGTTCTTTCATGTCAGCTAAAGTTGGTCATATTTCATACCAAACATACGCCATTATTTATTCGACAAATGTATTCTGATCGTAATTTCTCACATATTTTCTTACATTTTTTCGAGATTAGAGAAATTAAATCAAATTTCGTCATTTCCACAATTTCAATATATCATACCATTATTGACAAAAAAAATACTTGGAAGGACCCTGTTCCTTACCGCCAAGCCCCTAAACAAAGCTACTTTTTATTAAACTGCTGCTTTTTCAAATGGTTCATGTCAAATAGTTCCCACCATATTATCTTTCGTCCTCTGTACTGCTCAAAAAAGAAAGCCCAGCAGGAGGGGCAATTTCACAACAGCAGACATACTGTAAAAGCTGTTGTCATATTGCTTTTAACATTTGATAAAAAAAGAGGCCCATTTTCTGTAAATGTCAGACCCAGGTCAGCGTTAAAGGCCTGGCTTTGAGGTGAAGTCACCCCCATTTTCAGTAGGTGACCCTGCCCTGAAGGTTACTGTGGTTACATCAAAGCAGTCATTATTTCCCCACAGTGGGAAAGCCACACAGCAAAATACCCCGTCTCTTTCTGGATTGTGTGGAGGGTGTGAGTGAGTGTGTGTGTCTGTCTGGTAAGGAATAACTCAATATGTAATGCCCACCTGGATGTGACCCGAGAGGACAGAAAAGGTTTCACAGGGATGATAAGAGAAGAATGGACTATGAAATCCATGTGAATTTTTCCCACATCTTCTAAGTTTTCTCTATTTTGGGATTCTTCTGTTCTATTTTTCCTGGAGTCAGGTTTTTCTTCGATTCTGCTACTATTTATGCTTACAAGTAGGCTGTACCATCCTTGACTACTGAGCAAATGAATGCCAATATGTAAGCTATAGTTCCATCTTTACATATACTTTGAATTTGCTTGTGGGCCTATACGTTGGAGAGTGATGCTTCAGCATCTTTGCTTCATCATCCCATTACAAACGCTTCAATTTTCTACTGTAAGTACACACAAACACCTCACCCCCCATGCATGTTGCCATACTGCAATACCTTTTTATTTTAGAAAGTCGTCAAAATAACAAGTGTTTTACTATTATCTACAACAATTTAATCAAAACTTCACATTTCCATGGTATTCCACATCCATATTCTGTGAATCCATTTACTATTTCAGGAAAATGGAAAACAAAGGGCTTTAGTAGACTTGGGTTAAAATGAAAAGAATAAAACAAACTAATGAAAAACAAGTTGGCACTGTGTGCACAAATTGCAGCTGTTTGGCTCCCTTCTGGTGTGTAGAAAATACTTGGGACAGAATACTAAAAGCACAGATTACTTATTGAAACACTGTCAGAGAATGGCCTTCGATCTTACAACGCAAGAGCATGAAACTGACTGTAAATACACTATGAGTACCATCTTGAAAAGTTGTGTCCACAAGTTCCTTCTCAGATACAACCACTGAGAGAGTGTTGAGGCAGCAGAAGTATGTATTTGGGAAGTCGATATTAACCATTGAGAAGTTTCAGTGTGTGTATTCAGAAGTACATTTCCTGGAAGAGGTTGCGCCCCATCTCGATGTAGGCCTCCTTCTCCTGCGCGCTCATCTGCTCCACCAGCTCTGGTCTCTGGCTCACCTCTCGGTACGAGAACGCCCGGCCTCCCACCATCACCATCGGCTCGTCCCCCACATCCTCGAACTCGTCCTCGTCGTCGTCGTCCTCTTCCTCGCCCCTGCGCTGAACGGCGGCGGTGGGGGGAGGAGCCGTGGGGGAGTCGTCGTCCGATTCGCTGGTGTCGCTGTCCGAGTCGCTGGCGTTGGCTGTGGCAGAGGCCAGCGCCCTGGTGGCAGCGCCAGCTCCCCCTCCGCCCGGTCCAGCGGCGCCCCTCTTCTCATGGATGAGGAGGGCGCGCATCACTTCTTCGTTTTCGTCCGACTGACCCATGCCAAGACCGGCAGCACCATCCTGGGCCCCTGGTGCGATGTCTCCAGCTGTGGAAGGAAAAAAAAAAATGTATCAAAAATATAAATATATTCAGTTCTGAAGTATCACATGCTCTTCTCAAGTAACTGATATTAAGTTGAAGGTTGCCTTTGAACAAGTGAAATATTGTCTTAAAAACAAGCCTGAAATAAAGGCTGTGCAAGAAGAAAAAACAATCTTCAGATGTGGTATGGTAGGTCATTCTAGCTGAGACTAGGGGTGCAAAGGCGTGTACAAACATTAAACAAACCATAAACAATTAAAAAAAAAAAAAAATCTAATTGACAAGCGTTTGGAAGGCATAAAATCCACTGTTTATTTTTTCAACAGGTTATGGGTAGGTAGTTCCTACAAAGTTTTGAAGCAGGAAATATTCACTGCTCTGAGTTAGCTATTAGCAATTTGTCAGTGTTCCTCAATATGAAATACAAATGATATGTACGACAGAACTGTAAATCGAGACTCCCCCCATTCAAAGAGATAGGAGTCTTCTCTTGCTACTTGTGAACTTACTGCCCAGCGAGCGTTACGAAGATGACATGCGAGTGAACCAACTTCCCTTAAGGAGACTTTGCTTCTAGGTTCCTAGAAAGGCTAATGGCCTCATCAAGTACTACTTATTGAAGGACGATGTCTGTGTAAAAACTTAATTTGAGCCATGTCTCCTTCAGATGACATCTCTATTTCCAGGCTCCAAAGGTTTCCAAGATCATTACAGACAGATGCACAGACACACCTCCGAGACAGGACTTTCGGAAGGCATAATTCATGCAATTTCCACAAGACTGGATTTTATTAATGAGCAATCCTTACTCAGCCATGCACTAATCAAGCCTCTGATTGCTTCAATTTGGCAATTATGGTTCAATGGGAGTCTGGCGAGGCCTGATATCTGCATGCCCTTGGGTGAGGAAACAATGTTAGCTTAAGATGCCTGGGTGATGGAGCTCTCTGACAGAGGGAGATAACCTGGGCTGACCTGTAATAGCCTGTTTTCACGGCACAGACAGAGAGCAGGGATGGGAATTTAAGGATATGGAACAGCATTGAAAGGGGCGGGTTAGGATCAACAGATGGACTCAGAGGATTAGATAGCCTACTTAGAAGACAGAAGACATGAACAAATAAACTTGCAGACATGGGCAAGGAAAGATGTAAAACAAAGATGCAGAAAAAAATGCAAGAAATAGGTGTAATTTGCAAATGATACATACAATCCCAAAATAAAAGCAAATCGACCAAAAATAACGACAAGAAAGAATATAAACAGTACAATAATATAAATAACTACAAATATAAATAATAATATTTCAAGAGCAAAAAAAGACCAGGTGTAGTGTGAGGAAAACCTCAACTCACGGTTCTTGAGGGCATCAAGCTCGCTGTAAGCGCCCTGCACGGTGCTCTGGGTCAGCCAAACGGGTCTCTCTTTGGGTGCCTTGCCCTCGCTGGCCTGCTTCCGCTGGTCATCCTGCTCATCCATGCTGATAACCACGTTCTGGGTGTACAGGTCGGCGTAGGATGCACCCTTGTTGGACCAGGCCTCACGGTGCGGGCCGCCTGCAGAGGTTCCTGCCAACGCCGCGGCACGCTCACGGCTGGTGAGAGGCAAGGATCCAAAGGTTTAGGGAAAGTAGATAGGTGACAGACGTCATCCCTGTCTGGTTCCCTATGGCTAAATTGCTAAGTGGAGGTAATAGGGTGAGATCTGAATGTAGAAAATGATTGATAATAATATCCTTGCCTATTGCCTGTAAAGGAGCTCATACCAAATTAATTCTGCAGAATTAAAGTTAAATACTAGTGCATCTCTATGGTGATAACTGTGGTAACTGCAGCAGTGGTTATTACTTTTTTATGCCAGTGAAGATAAAATACAGTATTATACGAGGTAGAATATTTTTGTCTAGCTTAAACACAAAGGAACACATTCGAAAGGATCCTGCAGGAGACACAAGATTAATACCAACACATTTCCGTGAGGCTAATTAGTTACAGAAAATATCCATAACAAATAACATGATGATAATAATAATAATAATAACAAAAATAATAATCCTATAACAAAATGGATGTATGTTATTCCTATGATCTTGGACAGTTCAATCAATATTTATAAATATGGAAAAACTCTCTACCAAAGCTGGTGCCCAAGACGACTAATATTGTGTAATATAATCAAGCCAAAACCTGGAGCAGTTTCATTGACAATGAATTTTAGATTGCCTTTGTGGGCCCATAGAATATTTGTTAAGCTTTTACTGCCAAATAAGCTTTATTCCATTGTGGTACAAACAGTTATCAAGATAAACATGAGCCAATATCCCTGAAAAAACACTGTTAACGGAGTTGGACTACCATCTGTTGTCAATGAAGCAGCTCCAGGATGTGACTCTTGAGGAAGGAAGGTAGGAAGTGTAAGTGCTGCTGTGATGTATGCTGTGTGAGGGAAGTGAGTGGTGTATTTCTGTGTTTCTTGGCAGCGACAGACCTCTGTTTGAGGGCGGGGATCTCAGCGGGCTCGGGCTCCAGCAGGTCAGGCGACAAGTTAACATCTTCGGTCTCCCGCAGCAGCACGTAGATGGGCTCGATCTGTTCGTTGAAGCGCGCCACCAGCGTCCTGGCGTCCTTCTTGGGCACCACCGACTCGTCCTCCTCTACCTCCGTCTGGCAAAAGGTGCAGCGAAACGTCCCTGAAGGCGAAAGAGGAAAGAGTATGAAGAACAAGTGGGAGGAGGGGATATCCTGGTGATTTAGCTGGTGGATGTACAGCGCACCAGCTTCCAGTTGGTTGATGCTTGTTGACTTCTATCGTACTGCCTGGTGTACGAGCATACACGCATACACATTTCCCTTACGGTATGCACTATTTAGGCAGCGCAGAGCTAAGACCTAATCACATGGCAAAAAGGTGCTAAAAGACAAAGATGTGGAATGCACTGTTGAGCCTCCTAGAGATGTCGGTGGCTTAATTCAGCAAACCATCATTGAAGGGAGATGGGAACTTAATATCCTCAATGACATATTTTCATACATTCAATACAATTATAACATTTAGACTAGGTGGCTGGTGAATAGAGGGACAGAGATACAAGGAAAGATACAGGGTTGGAGGGAGGGGAGGGAAATAGAGTATGATGAGCAGGAGAAAGGAACTTCAAGTGGGTGAGATGAACAAGCGCAAGAGAGCTTGAAGAAAAAACAAAGACAGTAGAGGGGATATAAAATAACAGTAAAGATGTCAAGGTTGGGGGAATGAGAGAGAGAGAGAGAGAGAGAGAGAGAGAGAGAGAGAGAGAGAGAGAGAGAGAGAGGAGGACACAGAGTCTTGCTGAATAATGCATGGCTTGGCATCCAGAGATAAGTCACTGAACATACTGTACACAAGGCGCATGGTGGTCAGGTGATTTCTACTCCCTCCCTCCTAACATAAAACAACTATTAACTAGAAATAACCGCCTCGCGGTCGTATGCCTCCGCCAATAATCTTTGTTTTCTCATTGCAAGGACAGTCTTTATTTATTGAACATATATAATTAAGGTGATTATTAGGTCAAGTGACAGCACTTCCACCGTTTTTGTAGAATGACCCAAGATCGTTTTCTCAGCTACAGTGGTAAGCAAAACATTATGATGTCACAGTGAAGTTGACCTTTGAACTTTTGGATATAAAATGTCATCACATCATCATTTTATCCTATTAGACATTTGTGTGAAATTTTGTCATAACTAGCATATGAATTCTTAAGTTATGGCCAAAAACGTCTGTTGTGAGGTCACGGTGACCTTGACCTTTGACCACCAAAATCTAATCAGTTCATCCTTGAGTCCAAGTGGACGTTTGTGCCAAATTTGAAGAAATTCCCTCAAGGCGTTCCTGAGATATCGCGTTCACGAGAATGGGACGGACAGACGGACGTATGTACGGACGGACGGACAACCCGAAAACATAATGCCTCTGGCCACGGCTGTCGCGGGCGCGGAGGCATAAAAACGATTTACAGGCAAAACAACAAGACGCCATTCTTTCAGCAGTGAAAGCCAGGAGCAGGTGTAGGCTACTATTTTCCAGAGGGCAGATTAGTGAACACAGCAAGGCTAAAACTTGTGTGTACTGGTCTAGGTAATGTGTGAATTTGTGCAGAACAAGTACACCCCAAGACACCAGGCACTGTCAGTGAGACCAGCTTGCCACAGATAACTCTGTGTGTGTGTGTGTGTGTGTGTGTGTGTGTGTGTGTGTGTGTGTGTGTGTGTGTGTCAAAATAACTGCAATGTCACCACACTGCTGCTCATTTCATTGATTCATTCCAGAAACTTCATGCTACTCTCTATAGGAGGGCCAGGTCGGCATTCCCAGATAGATGGGTAGGTAGATAATACATACAATAGAAATACAGTACATATACACAGGTATGGCATACATACTGTATATTATACTGTATATTGTTTATCTCACCTCCTAACTATAACCCTCCTAACTGCTAAATGGCTATGACCAACTTGACCATATTTCTAACACACACACACACACCCCTTCCAGTAAGAGAAGGGGATGTAGGACCATCTGCTTCTCTGGCTCTTTTCAGTTTCAATAATGGGAGCCGTTCCAGGATTAGCACAGACCCCATGTCTGCCCTGTGTGTGTGTGTGTGACAGAGTGAGAGAGAGAGAGAGAGAAAGAGAAGACATATGCAACAGCGATATACAATGAGAGAAAAAAGGATAGACAGTCACAGCAAGTTAGAATGAAATTTTGTCCTGACAGATCGAGGTGTGACCCAGAGGAAAGGACAGATGACAGAGAGGTAGAAAACAGCTGAAGGAAATGGCAAGCTAACAATTGGCTACATAAGCTATCAAAAACAGAAAGTTATGGGCACTGCTGTTTTGGTGTGGGTCAAACCCTGCACATCTATCAATCTTCTGCCTCCCTACAAATCATGAATAAAGACTGATTCTCTATTAGCCTATCAAATATGCATCATAATAGCTGAACGCATGTTTTTCATTTATGACTTCACTACATTTCACTGAAAGGTTCAAAAAAGGAATTATTTCCATCTTCTCACATTCTTTCTGCACATCGAAACTAAAACTTTGTCAGTTTTCATATTCTCTGTTCCTCTCCCTCAGCTCTTCCTCCATGTCTTTCTCCATTTCCTTGGCACCTGGCCAGTGGACAGGGACTTACAAAACATTTGTAGTCCTAGACCTAGCTAGCTGTTGTTTCTGCTCTTCCTTTCACACACACTGTCTGCTGTTCTGACTGATGCCCTTTGTGTGTATGGAGCCAATGTCAATGCGCTCACAGAACAGGGCAGCGTTAACAATCCTATGTAGCACAAACAGCGTTCTTTGGCCTTCGACATCCTCAATCGCAAAGAGGAAAATGTTTCCCCAAAAGAAAAATCTGAGAAAAGTTCATACCCACCTCACACCCATAAAGGATGTGTACTGTGGAAGGAAACGCTTGACCGAGTGGGAAACAAAAAACGGCAGTCTAGCTGCACTGCAAACAGCAATTAACAGATCAAGCTGAGCTCTTGATTTGACTGCTTTGCCCATTTTCTCTCTGACAGACAGGAGAGACAAAGAGGCAATTTGACAGAGCGAGCAAAAACAGAAAAACAGTCAAAACAGAGATAAATGCAGTCATATTGTCTGTTGAGGGGAAAGACTCGAAGGCCAAGACCGTGTGATTTGTACACATGACAAGAACATACACACACTGCAAAGAGTTTCGAATGAAACCAATAAAGTCCCACATGAAAGCTGCTCTAATGCAGCCTACAAATCAACAACTTCATGAAAGGATGATCGTTTCGCAAACACCACAACACAGTTTTTGCAAAAATATGCAGCCAAACTCTGAACTGAAATGGGCTGCTTTGTCTAAATTGGGCTCCAAATTAACAGCAAAAGTGTTTCGCTGGCATGGGGTGCTCACAACATGAATTTTATCATCTACTATAGTTTAGGATCTCAATTACCATACAAACGCCATTGTGTGTGATGTGCTAAATTGTGTCACTAAGTGTTTTTGAGGCAGTGCCACTCATGGGAACAGAGAAAGTGCAATGTTCAATCTCATTTTCCATCGTCAAACTTCTGTTGTGTTGGGAGATTTAACATAATTTGGAAAATGACAAAATGAACACATAAAAGTACAATCTGAATCATTTCCCTGGACACAAACACAAACACAGTCACTTGGTATCTCAGTTGCCAAGTCTTTTGGGCCACTGAAGAATGGAGGGCTGCGGTCCTTTGCCACGATACACAGTTACCATTACAGCCTGCAAACCACACTAGTCTTCCTGCTAAATGAGGGACTGACAGCTGGCACCTGGTGATGGGAAATGGCCGGCAGCTATGTTAGTTAGAGTGAGTTTATCTGCTGACGATGCTACAGAGGAAGGCAACAGGAATGGACCGAGGTGTCATATTGTCACTACAGCGTTAGCGAGTACGGGAGACAGGACGCGAAGCAGGGTGGAAGGTGATGGCAGGAGGGACGAGGCTTTCTTCCGGTGTCTTTGTTGACCGATTCATCAGAGACAAAATGAGTCACGACAGCCTCCTTCACACGTCTCAGGGGTGAGCTGCCAAACTTGGCTGTGGGTAAACACGCGAAAACGCTGCTATGATCATTTAAGGAGCTTTAGTTTAGAAATATCAAGGCCATAAAAAGACAGAGATGAGAGGGAGGGATGGATGGATAGAGGGCAAGGCTTTGGCTCGGAGTTAAAGAGAGAGCCAGAGAGGAGCGGGCAGACTAATTTGTGAGAGAAGAGACCAAAGGACCAGACCAGACCGAAACATCAGGGGAAGACCAGACCCGGGGGGGGATTTCAGGAGAAGATGGAGAGAGAGACAGAGACGCACTGAGTAGCAGTAGTCAAACTCTTCAGCTGTCCACACAGCCTTCTCAAGGTGCTGCAGTTGGTATTTTGTGTGAGAGTGATAGAGTGAGAGCGAGAGAGAGAGCGAGGGAGAGAGAGAGGTTATGTATGAGACACTTTGTCTGCGTGAACTGGAGCATAGCCGTGTTTTTTTGCATGCACCAGCAAAAAGAACTGCATTCCCGTATTTGTAGGCTTGTAGAAAGTAGGTGTGTTTACGGGTGTGCTTGCTTTTTTCCAAAATCTAGAAGTAAAATATCCCATTCTTAATACAAAAAAAGATATCGTCCGTCTTATTTCATAAGATGGACTGTCTGGTCTTCATAATTTCAGGCCAAAAGCCTGCTGCTGTTCAAGCCTCACATAACCATGAAACCCATTTAACTTTCTCCTCCAAAGCTTGACAGTTAGACAACGAGGCTTCGATGGGGCTTTGATACCAGGCTAAGAGACGAGCTGCAGCTTCTGAAATGTGAACCCCACTGATCCTGTAATGAGGAGAGATTCCGCTATAGATTGGTTTTGTAGGGACATCACCTTCATGAGGCAGTGATAAAAATCCACCTGATGGTTGATTGGGATGGCACAGGTAGAATAAATTAGAGACCGTCCGCTAATTGTGCCGCCGAGGTAGTCAGATGGAGATGGCGCGGTTGGAATTTGGCAATTTAATGAGCTGTTTTTGTGCGCATGTGTTAGAAGTTCTGACCTTTGAGTTGAGGTCTTGTTCTTTGTGCTGTCAAAGTTGGTCTGGAAAGTTCTGCAGTCATCCGAGGAAGATAATGCTTTACAATAGCATGTGATTATATGATTGCTACCTGGCTGGTCTCTGTGATGTGAATATAAAGCAGAGAAGAGAAGCCAGCTGAGGTCAGAGCTGTTCTGCTGGGGAAGCACAGGGAAGACACACTACTCTTTCCGTTCTTGAGTTTAATCTTAAGTTTGCTCTGTATTATTGTGAGACAAATGTCAAAATGTGCTAATAATTGCATTCTTACATGTCTAAAGCAAACCTTAGAGAGCAGCGACTAATCGAACACGAAATGCTGGAGGAAAAAATACATTCAGCCAAAAAGGTGAGTGACCTTCATGTCAGGTGGAATGAATACAAAAATACATGTCTGGACAAAGATGGGTGGGTACACACACAACAAATTGTGACAATCCAGAGATGGGTTTTTTGTTTATGGGTCTTCTTTTTTGTGGGTCAGGCTGAGCTGGAACACCTGCAATGCCATTTGTCATTCCCTGTGATGTGGTGTTGAGTGTTGCTGGTCCAGCAGAAGCAACCGACCGACGACTTAATACCATGTGAACCCGAAGTGTTTTCTTTGTCAACCTCTGCTGGGGTGCAGGGTTACTGCCTCCACAGCAAGATTCGATACCCACCAACTGAGACGTGTAAGAAACAAGAGAGAGGAGCGCAGAGGAAATGGGAAGAAAATGATGAATGCGTCGCCAGTGGAAATTGCTGATGGTTCCTAAACAGTAACGGGGAGCTGGGCATCTGGTTTCGTGCTCAAAAGAAATTTACACTGGCTATCTAAAGTTTTCATCCCCCTTGACCTTTTGCATTTTCTTGTGCTACAGAATTATTCAAAATCCAAGTGCTATTTTCTATCAAATGGAGTATAAATTCAAGAAATGTATGTTGAAGTATAACATTCCAATGACAGAAAAGGTTTAAGTGTTCACCCATTTATTCAATTGGACTAAATTGTCTCACTAGTAAAGAAAAAATCAATTATCCTCCCTCCATCACTACATATAAAAGAATGCAGTTGTTAGTAGGTTCTCTGGTCCAATTTCTTCATTGTCTTCCATAGTAAAAGTATAGTCTAGAAAGTCCATTGATAGTGCCCTCTCAGTAGTTTAAGACAATCCAAGTGATTAAAGATGATAAATGCTTTTACAAACTAGATTCTTCTGTTATTGAATTTTTATGCTTTCACATAAAAGTTTGTTTCCATTTCACTTTGATAGAAAAGGGTAGGCTACTTTGTAGAGATATTAGACTAAAAATCCCAAAACAAATGTATTTTGAACTAATTTTGTTACTGAAATTTGCTCTCTCTCTCTCTCTCTCTCTCTCCTCTCCTTCGGAATCAATGATGGAGATGGTACTACAAAGCTGCTGAGAGCAAATCAATGCTGCAGGATGCAACAGAACCGCTTAAAGGAACTTGGTCTGACAGCCTCTACACTTTCAACACAGTGGTGCTACGAGAATTCTCATTAAAGACCGAGTCATTAGGGATGTGTGATGGGGGGACACAAAGAAGTTGGAGGGCTCCAATGGAAAGCAATGGTCTGAGGGCATCATCACCTCTGTCATCCATTAGTGGTAGCAAATAGTTTGCGAGACTGACTTGACACCTAGCTAACGCTGACACAAAAGCCCATCTTACTTTTCAAGACATAATTTTGTCTGTTTGCAATTATAAATAAGGGCTGGGGTGAAAAGAAAACACCCAGAATACTGTTAGGGGCAGCGGGACACCAGGGCAGCTAATGTTGGAGTTCGACTCAAACTGAAGTGAATCATCGCTTTAGGGACCATTTTTGAAAGCATTTCTTATGCGCCATAATATTTTAAACTAGATTTGTGCAGTCATCTGCAGTCATGTGTCTGAGTATCCTAGCAACAGTGCTTGTTGGTCTGACATCAGTCTGTTGATTGGCAGACAGTGACAGCATGATGCCTCATCTTGACAAAGACTATCAAGTCTGAAACATGAATGAATGCAGTTTACAGGTAGCCATGGTGTAATAAGACAAAAAAAGGAATGTGGAAGGTTCCAACATAGTTTTTGCTGGAGCGTTTTTGCCATTACTATTCAATTACATGCCATGATTAAAATGTGTCACAATCTATGTTCGATCTTTTTGCTCAAATAGCTGATTTGAGCATCCTGTTGTCTTGTTTTAGCTCACTAAAACCATTACCAGGAACATTTGTAATTTGGATTATTATTCCTTCCAGGGTGACCATATCTACGCATAAACATTGTTCACATTAAACACAAAAAAGCAAGATTATGAACAAATTGCTAAACGTTTTGGATATGTCCCAGACCTTTAAAGACCTGGATGATTAGATAAGCCGTCATGCATAATTCCTATTCAAATGAGTAAGGATTCGTGACTTAAGCAGAGCGGTTGCGCCTTGGTTTTGTCAATCGATTCATATTTTCATAAAAGCCTGTGTGTATCCCGTGGACATTGGTTTTTTTATCCTCCCTTTAAATTCTTCATATCCCCACCCACACTGCCTGGGATGATTATGAGTTTCGGTTTGCCTCTGTTACACACATGCAAAAACAGACACTAATGGATAGCTCCTAGTGATGTGGAGTGATGTAATGGCCATTTTACAGCAATGCACTCTGGACTGCTGCCAGCCCTTGTTGAGACAGGGTAAGAATGAGAGAGACTGAGAAAGACCTGATATTGCTCTACATTCTTTGGTCAGCCAGTAAAGTCAGCCAAGTGGTCAGCAGTACTGAAGGCCTCAGGACCTGTACCTGGCCAATCCATCCGCTTCCTCAAACTATCTCATCATTCTGTTTATCACTTTGTTCCTGTGGCACAAATGGAACCCTCCAGCTTGGTTAATATATTTCTTGGCAGGCAGACATAAGACCTAAAGACCAGGTGCTGTTAGCTAATCTGCGCTGTGATGAGGAAGCCAAATTTACCCACTGGAAAGTGAATGTTTGGTCTCATAGTGTGAATGCAATTCAGGGAAACAGCACATCCCTTAAGAACTGTAGTATGCAAAGTTGCAGAATGGATTGGCATATGTGCTACAAACACTGGTGGATACACAGGTACCAGCATAATTTGAGGTTTAAAGGAATAGTTAACCCAAAAATGGAAATTCTGTCATTATCTACTCACCCTCATGCCAGTTGAAACACAGGTGAAGTTTGTTAGTCCATATAACACACAGAGGGTGCCTTCTCCAAAACAACTTAGGTCAGTGGGGACCGGTTCTTTAGAGTTCCAAAAAGAGCAAAAAATGACCATAAAATGACTCCATACAGCTCGTGGAGCATAATCCAAGTCTTCTGAAGCCAAATGATCATATTATGAGTGGAAAAATATCTATGTTTACACCATCTAGATCTATATTTACAAATCTTCACTACAGCCGTTATTTTTGAAAACGTTCACGCTTGTGCAGACACAGACGTTGCACGTTCCTGTAAATCTTCCTCACATCCATGTTTACACTGCTACGCGTAGGTCTGCATCGCACAAACTGAAATAACTCTGTTCAAAGTGCCTTGTTCGGATCCAATGTTACCTTTTCGGTCTTTGGTCTGTTCCCTAGCTGTTGTAGCTTCTCTCCCTAGCGCCGATATTTTATAAATGGTTTGAGTATGTGGTCTCCTGGATGCTAAAGGATTAATGGTGTCTGGACAGGGCCAGTGGCCTGAGCTTCTATTGCCGCTGCTTCGTCCATCTGTTCGAGTTCCTCGTCTGTGTATTCTGCTTCAAATAAATTAGGCTGGGCAAAGAACTTAGTGTCCACTCCCACAATCACCCTTAAATGGATTGAAAAACGCCCATTATTAACCTGTAAGCATACAAGTTGTCTCGTTCATCTTCATTTAGACAATGGCGGAGAAAAAAAACAAACATGCAAAAAGCGCAACTTTATGAATTGAAGAAATTCAATAAAGGAAGGGCGAATTGATACCAAGTATGAATTGATACCAATTCATACTTGGTAAAACTTATCTTAGGCTTTTCCACACCTGTCACATACACTTGGGGACCAATTATAAATCGACACGGCCTTTATTACCTCATCAGCTGTGTCCGCTGCTGATCTGCAGCCCACCACCATCATCATTATTTTCAGCCCGTTATGGGGTGAGTCTACACCAAAGTTTTGATCAATGTTTGATTCAATAAAGCCTTTAAAATTCTAAGCCAAGTCTCCTCTCCTGATTGAAATGCCCACACACCCACTTTTAATTGAAAGCAACAAGTTCACATCTGTTCACTGGACGTTGTCTGAATTCATTCTGGAAAACTTAAGAAATCACTAATTTAAGTAGAAGTTGAGAAGAAGATATGGTCTTCATGTCTCCGTCAAGTACTGTGAAGTAGTCGCGCACATCCAGTAATCTTCAAGGCAGGTGCTGGACCAATAGAAGACAGCATGAAAGAAATAAGAAGGTCTGCACACTGTAGCTCCCTTTAGTTCATTTAATTAAACATCCCACATGTGACGTTTCAAGCTACTGCTCTTCTTCAGACATAAACAAATATACAAAGACGCCATCTTTAAATACACTGGTCACATGATCATCACATGATCCAGGTAAAAAAAACACATACAACACCTTTGACCCACTGCTACAAATAAGTGATGGAAAATACAAATATGTTACAAAATAAAAAGTTAATAAATATATGCATATATTATACAACAAAATATAGATAAGGCCCTCACAGCACATAAGAAAATTCCATCAGGCCAGTAGCCGTCATACCTTAAATATGGCTAAATCTAAATAGAGGCGCCTCTATATTTAAACAGGGATGTCCCTAAGATATAGAGACAGGAATCTACAATATCCAGAAAAGCTCAGGAGTCTCTTTATGTCTCCGTCCCCATCTACCAACCAGCCAGGCTGACAATTACAGCTAATTCATCTCATTACAGCAGATGTTAGTTTGTGAGTGGGAGAAAGATGGGGAGCTATGGCTTTCATTTACACTCTCTTTCTCTACCTCTTCTTCCCTCTTTTCTTAGCAAATAATTCTGGAACATGGGGAAAGAGAGGTTGTATGAATTATAAATGGCAGAGAGCGCTTTAAGGCAAACCGGTGTTGCTCAGCACATGCTCAGTATCCTACAGTTGGGGCCTGATGTTTTCCATTTTTGAAGGACACGGATGTCCATACAGAATATGGTATAAAAATGGTACTCACACAAACACAGGATAGCACCGTGTTGGACGGAATAGGAATTAAATTCTTGTCATGTTTGCGTCTATTATCTATGGTATAATTACGATTTGTACGTTTTGTACGCTATGTCTTGCTAACAGAGGTGTGTAAAGGCCCAAAACATAATAACTGCCCGTAATGTAATAAAATCAAACGTAATAGAGCTGATAACATAATGAAAATCAATAACGTTATAAAATCTTGAACCTGTAAAGTAACAGCATTTTTTCCCATAATGTAATAACTTATTACTTTATTGGCCATTCATTACATGACCACAGATGATCTCTAAGTGCCACAAAGCATGTTACAAGAATCACAAAGTATTCTACAATACCACAAAATGTGGCACTATCCCAAAGCACCAAAAAGAACACCACAGTAAATTAAGACATTTTAGAATATTATTACGTTACTGGTTTATGTTATTACATTATTTAGCAGAAATATTGTTATCAGGCCTGTAATGTAATAAACTAGCAATAACATAAGAAGTTATTACATTATGGGCAAAAAAGCTATTACATTACAGGTTTAAGATTTTATTAAGTTATTGGATTTTTATTCCATTATGGGCTTTATTACATTTGATTTTATCACATTATGGTCAGTTATTATGTTATGGTCAATGATTATATTTTGGGCCTTTTTGCTAAAACTTGCTATTGTGCATCTTCTGCTTTCTTTTACTTCCTTAAGTTTATGTTACATCATTCTGTTCTATGGTTGATTGTTGATTAGATCTAGGTAGGCTCTTTCTCTGTAGTTCTTTGAGACATAAATAAATGAACTTAATCTTAATATTGTGACTCACAAACACTCCTCAGAATCAGCTCCCACACACGACTGTATATGAATTTTTAATGCCTATTCAATTCATGCTAATTTCCATAGGCCTTGCCATTTTGCATTATTAACTGTGACTTGGGTTTTGGATTAATAGACATTTAGAGTGAAGGCTCCACACATCACCGACACTGACTCCTCAGACTCAACTCTCACACGGCAGAATGTTAATTTGCAGTACATTTAATGTCTGCTAGTTGAGACTGGCCTTGCCATTTGGCATCATTAGTCCCCATTAGCGTTTCAATTAGCATTCATTTCCAGCTAATAGTCAACACAGAACTATTCTTAATTACCTGAAAAACACATTTATTGGGTAGAATATAAGTACAGGAATATAAGTACAATAGCGTCACCACCACATGACTAAACTGATATCTTGCCATGGAACTCCTCTAATTGCTTGTTTACATAGTCTGTTATGTATGTTTGACAAGAAACTGTGACAATTAGTATGTGATTAGTCATTTTTTATTTGAAAAAGTATTATTATTATGTTTATTATTATTATTATTATTAATTATTATTATTATTATTACTATATAAGTAGTTTAAACCTGAATGATGGAAAATATATAACTAAGAATTAACTAATATAACTAACATAACTAAGAATAAAAAAAAAATGGTCCAAATAAAATGGAAACGGGGGAGAAAAAGGAGAGGACATGAAGCCTGCAGACAGAAAACTGTACTACACAAAAAATGATATAGGGGAACCATTTTTAAAGTGCTTACTTTTTAGAAAAGGACATAGGCCCCTGAGCATCTTTTTAACAAGCAGTGTAGTTTTATGTCATTAGCCATTTGGTGTACTAAATCCAGCTGTTAGCAGTGAATTCCCTTGAGTGTCAAGTCTTAGTGAAGTTTGACTAAGCACCAACTGCCATCTAGTGGTATGCTCCCCAATACAACACACAGGACAAAAACTATACCAGAATACCTCATGTCATTTATCATTTTAAATTACTGATAAGATTTCTACCTTGGCACAGACAAGAGGCTTCCATTACAAAAGCTGTTGCTCTAAATCTATTGAAAATTTCAATCAATTTTGCTTCTTTCTGAGCTTTCTCCCTAAATCTCCTTTTCCTCCACCCTTCCTCAACATCTCACAATAAATCTTTTTTAGTCATCCATCACCTACCTTCTTTAAAAACTAACACATTATTTATCAACAGCAATTAAGTCTACAGAAAGATGTGTTTATTTATTCTATGGCCTAAGAAAGTGTAAAACCATTAGAAAGGGTAAAACCGAGTATAGAGTTAGCTCACTTATTTTCTGCAGTATTCATATGATACTCACCTATCAGCCAAATTTTCACTCTGTATGTAGAAAGGTAGGACCACCCACACCCACCTCCACAACAACTACTACATTACTGGCATTATGCATAAGCCACAGGCCTGCAAATATTAGGCTTAACTTCAACAGCAGGCATTTTTTTTTAATGGAAATATCTCAACATTTACAAGCTGTGCAGAAATGGCCTTTCTTGACTTTTCCTAGAATCATCTTTAGAAACTAGTGTTTTGAGATTTATAAAATCATATCAGGAAAGTGGCGTATGATCGATTTTACCTTGTTTCACCAAGCAGGTACTATTTGATGGGTCCCTTTTGACAGACAGTTTCCATGGAAACAGGTTCTGACGCTCCATGCTCCAGACTGATTCTCAGGATTTTCCTAGCAGCCTATAGGCTTAACTTCTGAATTTTGAATTATGAAAATGGTATCATAAAAGTACTAATGAAATATTTCACACATTCATTTCTACATCTGTTTTAATAGATTTGATTATCAAATGTTCTTACTCAATTTTTCATTTCAATTGCAACAGCCTATGTTGCCTACTTGTAATAAGGTGCTCTTGTCCATGCGTCTTGTGTTTTCCCACAATGAAAGTTAGGTTAATGGCCCATAATTGTGTTAATTTTTTTTTTTTTTAGCAAAGCCGCACCATTGTAAGAGAAGCTTTATTATCATTTCTATACCCCAAACATACAATTTCATTGTTGATATAAATGAACGACTGGAGAATTCTCCCATACAAACTATCTCATTTCAATGTCTAAAAGTTTGAGGCTAAAACTGTGAGCTAAGATCAAGAACAGAACCACCGCATCTTAAAGTGTGCTGAGTGAGTTTATGTTTGAAAGATACTAGTTTATCATTTATCACACAAATTTACATATTGTTTCTGAGCTAATTAAAGTGCATTAAGCATGACTTTCACTGTGTCATTGCACAAAATGACCAAAATATATCTGCGGGTGATTGACTTTTACTATTACTTTGCCATGTGCTGAGATTTCTGGCTTCTAAAAACTTACTCTCTCGCCTTGCCTGGGTCCAGACCTTTGAATCCGCCCACTCCACCGAGTTGACTGATTCTGGTCTGGCATCGTGACATGAAACAGCGGTTTCTCGGCTGAAAAATGATCGGTCCAATGAGCGCCGGGGGGGGACTAACGATTAGCCAATCGGCAGCACGGGCGGGACTAACGCCGTTGTCAAGCTGTTGTCAAGCTGTTGTCAAGCTGTGCGCCGAAACCAAGGAGGAGTAATAACAACAATGGCGACCGCTACAGACAGGATAGACGCTGCTATCGAGGCTGTTCTAAATCCATTAAAAGTACCAATTACTTTGAAATCTGAACAGCTCTCTGCTTTGAAGGCATTTATTCAAAGGGGAGATGTTTTTTTCGCATCAGTGTCGACTTAAAATGACGTTAGATTCAGGCGGATACGTCGGTCTCTAGTGAATGGTTAGGGGAAAATCGAATCCCCCTCCCCCACGGACATCGGTTAGAGTGGAGGCAATGTCAGACTGAAGATGGAAATGGAGTGGAACGAGTTGACAATTCTGTCTGATATCAGGCAATCTCGCCTGTTTTCAATTCAACTCAACTTGTATTACTATTCCAGTATTTTGCATGGCGATATATCACCTCTTCACTAGACGTTTTTATTGGATCTCTGCTCTAATTAGCTAGCTTACGCCTCTCTGCTGTGTCCATATGATTTGTGTCTTTGCCAGAGGTGTCAATGAGCATATTTACATGCACTGTAATACCCCCATTACTGGGAGTAATCAGTCAATATTTCGATTACAACTTTTAAATGGTTTGAAGTAATGTGATTTCTCTAATAACCCGGTTTACATGGACTCATGTAAAAATCGGTCTCTTACTTGTCACTGTACTACAGATTAGTTCTTCACGGGTCCAAAATGACGGACCCGAACCCTAATGGACCCGGGAAATTCGTTCCGAGATCCGATTGGACCCGATAATTTTTTAAAATATATATACTGACCCGTTTTTGCCCGAGATATTACAGACCCGACCAGGTGTATGTCCGAGAGGAGAGAGACCCGAGACCCTATTTTATGGACCCGACAAACCTGGTAATTAAAATTGCTATTAAAAATGCCGTTCTACTGCTAAAAATATTTATCATGTCGGTACAACATATGGCAGCCTAATAAAAGGAGATCAAAGTAACAGAAAGACTTGCCAATTTGTGCCATTTTACAGTTTGTCCAGTAGATGACAGTGAGACTCCATAATGGAATCTAGCAGCTACGTAGCTACAATAGGCTAAGTGACAAGAAAATTAAATTGCATGCATTGCTCTTGTAATCTGATCCTAGGTCAGCCTAATCATCACCCAAGTTACACAGCGCTTCCATGCGTTTCTCGTCTCGTCACGTGATCAGCGCTGATCACGGGTCTTCTCGGATCTACTCGGGTATTACACATAATGATAAACAGACCCGGCACCCGCGGTAATAGAATGGGACCCGACCCGGACACGATCGACCATAATAAAACGTGGACCCGAACCCGTACGGGTCCCGGGTCGGGTCTCGGATCCTAGGGTCCGGGTAGATCCGTGAAGACCTCTACTACAGATGCTAAGAGCAGCCATAGTTGCTCATATATTTTTTTAATCTTTGTTAAAAAAAAGATCATTATCATGAGATAAAAATTTCTGCCTGTCATACCTTGATTAAATGCGTTGATCAATCGTGATCTCTCCTGAGATTCAATTCCAGTTTAGTCTTTCTACACGTTGGTAACACTATCAGGCTGCCTAAGGCTTGGCAAAATTATTTTGTTATTGCAAGATAACCAAATGAAGTCCGATCTCATGATAACAGGATAAAAAAATATGGCCTTTGTACTGCAATAAGTTGTTTGTTTTGGAAATACATGTACCAGGTTATTGTATCTGTTGACCAACATGCGTTTATAAATCCAAAGATTGAGCAGATATCTAGCTGTGGTAACTGGGTTATGCTTACTCTGATTATAACCTTACTCCAGTTAAGGTAATCAGAAAAAGGTGTTTACATGACAATTTCAATAGTCCGAGCCACACTACCTTAAACACAATAAGCCCCTATATATCAATCCATCTGTTTTCATTTTGCTCCTGAAATTATGGGAACAGAAATGTGCAGGCACGCTCTCTTCTCCTACATCCCTTTCTGCCTCTACACAGGGTATATGCAGGAATCCTGAAGTTAAATTCAATACCATTTAAGACCTTTTCAATATATTTTAAGACCTCAACGCCACTTCGAGCTGTAACCGGTTACATCAGCAACACCTTTAACTTACATTTACTATACATTGATTTTCAGATTGCAAAACTAAACAGTCTTAGTTTGCGATAACTTCTATGGAGCACTGTGTCAATACAACAGAATTCAGATGGGCCGGGAGGGAACAAAGCTCAAGAGAATAAATTGAGTGACTAACCCAAAGGCTAGGTTTATTAAAAGTAATAACAGTAACATACGCACGCAAGCACACACACACACACACACACACACACACACACACACACACACACACACACAACACGGTCATTAACAAAAATCTCTGTGGTCTTTGCATGCTTTGCTCTCTTTCCCATTCACTTTCCATAGTACTTTCCACTTAGTGACAGCCGACACAGAAGAATCCCAAATTGGCCCGGTGCACAAGAGAGCATCTCTTAACTTCCGGGTTATGCAATACTGTTTCCGGTTGTAGTTTGTTGTAGTTTGTTGTGAGGAGCAAAATAAATAAATTCACGCAAACTTTTAGCACACAAACTCTTTGGCTATTCACATTGAAAAAATTGCTACAAAAGTCGCGATTAAGACTTTTTAATAATTTTTAATACTTTTTACGGGCCTTAATTTTCGCTAAATTGATTTATTACCTTTTAATACTTTTTAAGACCCCGCGGACACCCTTTCTACGACATAAACCATGATGGAGTCCTGGTCTTACTCAACTGCCACATTCCTCTTCTCATACTCTCAAACATCATCACTACCAATACGCTGTGGGACTGTACAGAATCTCTACTTGTATTCATTGTTACCTGTCATTGGGTCAAACAGCTGGTTGGCCTCCAGGTCGGTGAAGGTGGAGAAGCAGCAGGGGCAGCGGAAGGAGGCGCGGTTGGTGGAGTCTCGCTCGTCTGTCTCGATGCGCCGCCGCATGTGGTCCAGCTTATACTTGACCACGTTGACCAGCAGCCTGTAAAATCAGATTGATAAAGTTTTAGAGTGCATTTTTACATGGGACAATAAAAACCTCCTTCGATCAGATGAAGGTTTCTATGGCTGGAAAGGAAAGATGAGAAACACTTTTCTGAGTGTGTCACCTATCTCCTACTGATCTACTAATTTGGAAATTACTGGGTGAGAATCTCTAGCTTACGTGTAGGCATGGGACGACATGAAAATTTCATGTCACGATTATCCTGGCCAAAATAATTGCAATTCATGATATTATCCCGATAATCATCAAAATATGCTTAAAACTCTTAAAATGGCACTAAAACATACTGGAATCACTTTACATTACATTTTGTTAAGAAACAAATATTTTTATTGCATCATAGGACACATATCTTTTTTTTGTGAACATCCTTTTTAGTGAAAAACAAACAAGGACAGATTCAGACTCTCGCCAACACCCAGCAGGTAATCACAATGAGAGAAAAAAATCCATTAATAAAAAGAATCTACCTATCAACCTGATATCCAAGCATTCACATAGTTCAGTTAGTTATGTGTTGTAAATGCACAGTAAATGAATAACTTGTTTTGAGGATATTCACAATTATCCCGATAATGGAAATTCACCAAGATAAAATTATCTTGAGTGTTTTTATCGCGATAAAAGATAAAATCTTATATCCTCCCATGCCTACTTATGTGTAACCAAGGTGTAGATGCAGTGTCAGTGAAGTGAAAGTCTATGCAGATCAGTATAGGTCTTAGTTGGTCCTCTGCTGGGGGGGGCGATTCAGTGACACTGCAATGTACTATTGAGCCTTCTGGAAGTGCTGTGGGCCTACTTCAACCTAACATTCCTGATAAGAGGGGCCAGCTTGATAACCCCAATGACATGCCTGCTGTCACCCACCTGTCCCTGCAGGAGACAGGTGGGTACGTAAGCCAGGTACGTACATAGAAACTCCCCTTAAGTCAACAGGGGAAACTGTGAAGTGGTACATGTATATCAAAAAGGGTAGAAAAACCCCACCACAAAACCTGTAGTTGATGAAGTAGTAGTTGTGTCGCGTCGTCTTGCCATCAGGCGCCGTCTCCACCCTCATGCGGCACTTGACGAACTTGTCGCCCTTCAGGGTGTTGAGCACCGAGCGCAGCTGCTTCCGGTCAAACTTGAGCAGCTCCAGCATGTCCTCCTCGCGTACGCAGGGGTTGCGGATGAGCACGTCCAGGGCCAAGGCGTGCTCCACCCCGTAGAAGCCCCGAACGACCTGCTTGGCCAGCCGCTTCAGCGCCGCGGGGACCTCGGTCAGCAGCTCCGGTTCTGTCATCTTCTGCTGGAGCCAGTTGGTTGAACAGGTAGCTGTGGAGAGGCTGTGAGGCAGCCTTTCAGGGTGTTCGGAGCTGCTGAGAGAGCAGGGTAGACCTTTAGAGGAACAGTGTTGTGGGAGAGCGTCAGAGACTTTTGAGTTGAGTGTAATTAGGTAGGTAGATGATCAAACAAGGCTTAGGAGGGAGACCATATGAAATTTAGTAGAGGAAATTGAAAGAGCTGTTTGGCAGCAAGGATTTGCTAGGGGGAAAGTATGAATAAGAGAAACAATGGGGAGAGGGTCAAAGAAGGGGAATGAGTCTTTCTCTCAATAACAGGGAGTCAAAGCTGTAAAAGACAGGTCGAGAAACACGGTTCAGCTATCAAATGTAAAACATGCCCCTTTGTATGACTTTGACGTAGGCGATGTGGTAATATTTTTAGAGCAACATTGCAAGCTAACTTGATATCTGGGTGGTCGATGGCGACCACCTAAACACATAGAGACAAATACACAAACTACAGCACGTTGGCTGCAATTACTACTACTAATTAGTTAGTAACGTTAACGTTAGTACAGTATTGTCTCAGCTAGTTACTGAAATGATTAGCACGGTAGTTATGTTACGTTCGCTACTGGCTTGCTAACGCTAACTAAAGTTACCCAGCCAACTTTAGTTTGCCTAAAACCGTTAGCCAGTTAGCTGATGCTCCATAAGTTTCCCCCATTATGCTAAAGCGGTAGCTACCGCTTTCCCTAAATCATTTAAGAGTGCAAACTGAACTGGAGGCAAATGAGGATAACACTCACAGGACACATCCACTAGCTCGTGTGCTTCA